>NW_026000142.1:13197409-13213961 GCF_001458135.2 Marmota marmota marmota
TAAAGAAAATGTGTTATATATATATAATGGAATATTTCTCAGCAATAAAAAGACAATAAAATCGTGACATTTGCAGGTAAATGGATGGAGTTGGAGGAGATAATGCTAAGTGAGGTTAGCCAATCCCAAAAAAATAACTGCCAAATGTTTTCTGTGTTATAACTAGGCTGATTCATAATGGGGTAGGGGGAGCATGGGAGGAATAGACAACACTAGATAGGGCAGAGGGGTGGAAGGGGAAGGGAGGGGGGATTGGGTTAGAAATGATGGTGGAATGTGATGGTCATCGTTATCCAAAGTACATGTATAAAGACACGAATTGGTGTGAATATACAACCATCTGTATACAACCAGAGATATGAAAAACTGTGCTCTGTATGTGTAATATGAATTGTAATGCATTCCACTGTCATATATACATTTTTAAAAGTTAATAAAAAATAGAATGACTTTTTGATTTTTACCAGTAAATGGATGGATCTGAAGACTATTATGCTAAATGAAATAAGCCAATCCTAAAAAGGCAAACATGAAATGTTCTCTCTGATATGTGAAACTAAATCTACAATAATGGGGGAGGGATTAAAAAAATAATAAAAATTTCAGTGGAGTAGACAAAGGGGAATGAAGGGAAAGGAGGATGGAAAAAGGAAAGACAGTGAAATTAATCTAACATAACTTTCTTATGTATGTATATGAATAAAACAGTCAATCTCACTATCTTTTACTTTCATAAGAAATATTTGTAAATGGCAGAAAGATCAGTGGAGTAGAGGGATGGAGTAGACAGATGTGGGGAGGGGAGAGGAAGGAGAAGAAGTGGGGACTGAATTAGAACAGGATATATTACATGCTTTTGTAATTATGTCAAAATTGATTCTACTCTCATGTATAACTAAAAAGAACCAATGAAAAATAAAAGTGTGTGCACATGCACACAATAATGCACACACCAAAAAACAGATACTAGTCTAGGAATACTTCTGGGAGAGTTTAATTCAAAAGATGAATATTTATTGTGAGTTTTTAAATCTTAGTTGTCAACTTGTCTGGATTGAGAGAAATCTAGAAAATTGGTAAAGCAAATTTCTGGGTTTATCTGGTGTATTTGCAGAGATGACTGATATATTGGCATGTGGGAAAACCCACTCTGAACGTGGGCGACACTATTTAATCAGCTGAGGGCCCAGGTAAATTAAAAAGCAGAAGTAGGGAAGTGGGTAGCTGGCTTATGTGTCTAGCTCAGTTCTTGAGAGGCTGCATTTTGTTGTTGTTGTTTTTATTGTTATTGGTTGGTTGGTTGGTTTTTGCTGCTGCTATTGCTCACAGATAAAAGAATCCAGATTCTTCAGCCTTTGAATGTGAACCAACACCAGTGACTCTCCAGGGAGTTTCTAGGACTTTATGGTTGGACTGCGGCAGCTTTATGGTTCCTTCTGGTTCTGAGACTTCCATCTCCCCTGACTGAGCAGCTACTAGTTTCCCTGAGTCTCCAGCATAGAGAGGCCATGAAGATTATTAGACATTATTATTTGTATGATTATTATAAGTGTACAGATTATTTTAAGAACAATTTTGCCTATGTCCTCAAAAACATCACTCTAGAATATTGCCAAGATTTTGAAAATTGTTCACTTCCATTATGTGAGTCTTCCAATTGATAAGAATATGTGATATATATCCTGTTAGTGTGGTGGGAAACAGACTGGTGGAGAAGCAGTAAGCAGCACCCCAATACTTTATTTCATGCAGATGGGCACAGATCAGTCTTCAAATTCTGAGTGCTCATCATCAGTTTTTCACAATGTTTATAGGCTATGTAATGTAATAAATTTTCTAGTCTCAACGATACATAGTTGTGCAGGGCTTTAAGCAGGAAGTGTAGAGTGTGATAAAGGGAAGAACTGGCTCCTTTTACAAGGCCTGGGATACATCTCTAGCCTTGGGCCCAGAGCCTCCACAGGGGTGTTTACACTTCAAAGGAGTGTAGTAGGATCCTAGGGGAAGTCATTTACAATCCAAAAGGTGGGAATGGAGAGTGCTAATCCATCAAGTTCCCTAAAGTTTAGTTCACTATAAAGAGGAGGAAAACTCTCCCTTTCCAAAGCACTAATTCTAAAGGCAGGGTTCTTAGTTTATTTTGCATCCAAGCTTGAGTTGATTACCCAATTCTTTAAAGAATGTGTGTTCTTGTATGGCTGGGTGGAGTGTGTTTTATAAATGTCAAGTAGATAGGTTGGTTGATGATGACGAAGTCATTTTATAATATTTTGGTTCTTTTTGTTTTTGCTGCTGCTGTTGTTGGGAGAGCTATTGAATTTGCAAACTATAATTGGTTTGGGCTAATTCACCTTTCAATTCTATGAGATTCTTCCTTGCATATTGTCAGTTCTGTGGTTTTATGTATAACACATTGGGGATAGTTGTATCTTTCTGGTAGGCTGACCCTTTTATCACTGTGTAATGTCCCTTCTTATCCCTGACAATTTCCTTGGTCCATGTTTTCTGATATTAACACAGCTACTTCTTTTTTTTTACTTAATATTTGATTTATCTTTTCCTGTCATTTTACTTTAGACTAATCATTATATTCACAGTAAATCTCATGTAGAAATCATTTATATAGTTTTTTTAAAAGATTATTTATTTTGATAAGAACAATCAACATAAGATCTATCTTGTTCAGTTTTTTAAATATACAATACATATATTAGGGACAATGTTGTGAGAAACTGATGTGACTCTATTTTTGAGAAACCAGCTTCTACCTCAAGGCCTGTCCAGAGGGAGGGGGCGTGACCCTTGTCCTTGAAAAAAACCCACAGACCCAATAGATCTCCAGGGGCTATATCCCGATGCAATCACACAAGAGTCTTTATTGCAAGCTGGAGCCTGGACTCACAACCGTTTCCACAGCGGTCCTGAGGAGTGAGTCCCGGCCCTTAGTTCAGTGAAGATTTATAGGTTTTGGGGGGATACTCTATGCGTCACAACATCACACAGCAAATCATTTCATATAGCGGGAAAATCAAACAACAACTCTTAACATTGATTAGCACATTCACTAGCAGGAACTGTTATGCTCGAATTCAGGACCCCCAAAAGATCACCAGAGACCAAGACCCATGTAAGCAACAAAGAGGTGTTTATTGCGAGCTAGCTGGGTCCTCCATGCGCACACAGCAACTGGTGACACTGAGAGGCCCTGAGCCCAGGGTTTGCAGCAGTTTATACACTCTTTGGGGAAGGCAGGGACTTCACATACATCATAGCATCTCTTAGCAAATCATCACACACCGCGGGAAAATCAAACAACAACTCTAAAACATGATTAGCTCATTCACTGGCGGGAACAAGTTGGGTAGAGGTGATTGGTTACTACAAGAGGGGGATTCGTTTGAACTGATTGGTTTAAACCAAGAGGGGTGTACATGCTGAACTACAAGGTTTCCCAACACGTTATCAATCACCATAAACTACTGGGAGGGTCATCTGGCATCCCAGGTATTTCCCTGTCTCAGCCTGATTGGTGGCTGCTAGAGGGTTGCTATGGATCCCCACCTAGCCTGAGTCAGGGGTATCTGGCTCCACAGATCTCTCCTGTTATTTGTAGATAAACAACCTAGTAGGATGGGAATGTGCCTAGGAGTGCTCTGTGGGTCTTTCCAAGGACAAAGGTCATGCTCCTTCCTTGGACAGGCTTTGCTCTGAGGTAGAGGCTGGTTTTTCAGAACAAGTTGGGTAAGGGCGATTGGTTAGTTCAAGTGGTGGATACATTTGAACTGATTGGTTTAGGCTGCGAGGGGTTGCAAGAGTGTATAAGCTAAACTGCAGGGTTGCCTAATCATGTTATGAATCACTGAAATTACTGGGAGGGTCACCTGGCATTTCAGATATTTTCCCTGTCTCATGCTGATTGGTGGTTGCTAGGGGGTTGCTATGGGTCCTCACCTGAGTCAGGGACACGTGGAGTTGCAAATCTCTCCTGTTAAACAACTCAGCCTGGTGAATATGTGCCTAGGAAACCTCTGTGGGTTTTTCCAAGGACAAGGGTCATGCCCCCCTCCCTCTGGACAGGCCTTGAGGTAGAAGCTGGTTTCTCAAAAATGGAATCACATCAGTTTCTCAGTGATAGGCTATTTCACTTAAGATTCAAGGTTCATCCATATTTTCGTATATTGGAGAGTTTCCTTCTTTTTGAAGGATGAACAGTATTGTATATATTTACCACATTTTATCTATTTACATGTTGATGGAATTTAGTTTGTTTTTACATCATGGCTATTGTGAACAGTGCTACAATGAACATGAGAATAGTGATACCTGAGATCCTGATTTAAATTGTTTTTAGTAATTACTGGAAAGTGAATTTCTGAGTCATTTTATATTTCTATTTTTAATTTTTTGACAAACTTCTATACTTAGCCGCTGCACCATTTTGCACTTCCACCAACAGTATGCAAGGATTCTCTTTTCTCTACATCCTTGAAGACATTCATCTTTTTTTTTTTAATGACAGTTATCTTGACAAGTAGGAGAGATGTCATTTCAGAGGGTGACATCTAGGCTCCCCACTCAGTCTTGCTAGGTTGAGTGGGTGGTCAAATTTCCTTGGCAGTGACTGTAGTAGAGTATTTATTTTATAAGATTTTTCTGTCTTGCTAGGCTGTCCCTTTCCTGGTACCTTGACATAAGGCAGACCAGGCTTTTCTTGGTTTATTTATTATTTTTACTATTGCCATTTTCATATTGCCAGCTTTTCTAATATGCATTTTGGTTTATATGAATCAAAAGAAACCTAGGGAACTCACTGCTACATTGTTACTTGGGTCCTGAGGTCTTCAACAGGCCTGCCTTATTCCTATGGCTTTTGTTATGATTGTTTTATATATAATGTCCAGGTTTTTTAACTGAACCACAAGTGAGTAATAGGAAAAATTATATCTTACACATATTCCCCAAAGCATAAATTACCTGCAGTACATGTTTAAGTCATGGTTTAAGTCACTACATAGAATAATCCAGCAGTCACAAAGTAAAGATTCAGTGAATAGAAAATAATGATGTTAGCAAAAATAATTATAACAATATAATTTAACATTAAAAATGCCATTAGGTGATGAATTTCCCCTTTACCCAACTTTCTTTTAGAGCAGAGAGGTCTCATAAGCAGTGGGCCCCTCCTCCTCCTCCTCCTCCNCCTCCTCCTCCTCCTCTTCTTCTTCTTCTTCTTCTTCTTTCCATTATTTTTAGTTGTAGATGAACAGAATATCTTTATTTTTATTTAGTTATTTTAATGTGGTACAGAAGATCTAACCCAGTGCCTCACATGTGCTTGGCAAGCACTCTACCACTGAGCTACAACCCCAGCCCTGAGCCCTGTTATTGGCTACATGTGTGTGTCCCATTCAACATTCACAGGTTAAAATCTCCACCTGCAGTGTGGTCTTGGAAGGTGAGACCTTTGGGAAGTGATCAGACTATAAAGATGAAGCACTTATGAACAGAATTCATACCCTTATAAGAAAAGGTATAAGAAAACTTACCTTATCTAAACATTCAGTCATGCAAAAATACGAGAAGATGACCATGTGCAAACCAACAAGCAGGCCCTCTACAGATACCAAATATGCCAGTACCTTGATCTTGGACTTCCTAGTTTCCAGAACTCTGAAAAATAAATTTTCATATAAATAAGTTCCAACTACCCAGTCATTTGCATTCTGCTATAGCATCCAGGACTAAACAAGACAGTTTTGTTTTTGTTTTTGTTTTATCTTAAATTATTTAACTGTGTACCCCCATTGAAGGGCATCCAATTCTAATTTTTTACAAGGAGAACCAACCTTGTAAGGAAAATCCTTGCTTACATCTTTTTTTTTTAAGGAATAACATTATGCATTTTAACTTTCCAAATTTTCTACAATGAAGATGAGTCAAGATAGGTTTCAAGCTCTATCCCATCTCAATTAGCAGAACTTACATGAGTCTAAGTACCACCTTTTATCCCCCCACCCATTGCATTCTCTAAGGAGCTAACTTCCCCAAGTGTAAACAGAAAGATCCTGTTTTTCAAAAATTTGGCCAACTATCTTGAGAAGCATGAATAGAGATCAAAGTTTGACCTAGAGTAACCTAATAAGAGATAGGAGAATTGAGAGTTCAAAGCCAACCTCAGCAAAAGTGAGGTGCTAGGCAAACCAGTGAGACCCTGTCTCTAAATAAAATAGAAAATAGGGCTCAGGATGTGGCTCAGTATTTGAGTGCCCCTAAATTCAATCCAGGTTCCTCCCCACAAAAATGTACACTTCACCAAAGATGGTATAAAGATGGAAAACAAAACATCCCACATTGTACACCAGAGAAATGCAAATTAAAATGAGACCTACTACATGCCCATTAGAATGGCTAAAACACAGAGCACTGACAATACCAAATGATGGCAAGAATTTGTAGCAACAAGCCAGACACAGTGACCCACACTTGTAATCCCATTGGCTCAGGAGGCTGAGACAGGAGGATTGTGAGTTCTAAGCCAGCCTCAGTAAAATTTAGGTGCTCAGCAACTTAGAGTGGCCCTGTCTCTAAAGAAAACATAAAATAGGGCTGGGGATGTGGCTCAGTAGTCATGTGCCCCTGAGTTCAATCCCCTGTACCCACTCCCACCCCCACCCCCAAAAAGAAAAGAAAAAGTGTGTACCAACAAGATTCTCAGTCATTGCTGATAGATGTGCAAAAGAATACAGCCACTCTGGAAGAAGTCTGACGGTTTCTTGCAAACTAAATGTCCTCTTACCAGCAATTGTACTTGGTTTCTACCAAAAGAGTTGTAATCTTATGTCTACACAGAAACCTGCACAGGGATGTTAACAGCATCTTTATTCATAATTATACCAAAACCTGGAAGCAAGCAAGAAGTCCTTCAGTAAGTGAATGGATAAACTATGGCACATTCATAAGATTTAATGTTATGTAGTGCTAAAAAGAAATGAGCCATGAAGCCATGAAAAATGGAGAGAATCTGAAGTGCATCTTACTAAGTGAAAGAAACCAATCTAAAAAGTCTACACATGAGATGAATTCAGCGATATGATGTTCTAGAAAAGATAAAACTATTGAGATGGTAAAAAGATGAGTGGCGAGGGGTTTAGGGACAAGTGGGATGAATAAGCAGAGCATAGAAGCTTTTTTAGAACAGTTGGGAAAACTCAGTATAATACTATCTATTATGATGCATACATATCATTATATATCTGTCTAAACCTGTAGGATGTGCAAGACCAAGAATAAATTCTGATGGAGAATGTTGATAATGGGGAAAGACTGTGCACCTGCTGGGGTCAGAGGTATGGAGCAATTTCTATCCCTTCCTTTTAATTTTTCTGTGAATCTGAAACTGATTCAACACAAGGGGATGTTATAGCATTTAACTTTTGATTACTATGCCCCTGAGGTTCATCCAGATTGTTTCATGTCTCAAAAATTCATTCCTTTTAAAGGTTGGGTGATACTCCATTGCTCAGTCATTCACTGATTGAAGAAAATGTGGGTCCTTTCCAATATTTTGTTATTATAAATAAGGCAGATATAGACATTTGTGTATATGCTTTTTTTTAATTAACATAGTTTTTTCTCTGGAATAAATGCCCCCAGATGTAATTACTGAGTTGCATGGTAAACATAATTGTAAAGCCTTTTAAGGAGTTGATATGTTTATTCAAATTAACATCTTGAAATTATAACACTTGTCTTTTTTTATTTTAATTTTGCTATTGTGACATGATCCTGCAACTCTAGTGACTTAAAATAACACAGATTTATTTTCTTATAAAGTTCTAGAGGTCTGAAGGCTGAAATAGGCCTCAGGAGGCTAATATCAAGGTGTTAGCAGGGATGTAATTCTCCTGAAGGCCAAAGGGAAGAATCTATTTCTTTATTTATCTACCTTCTAGATGCAGTCTACATTCCTTGCTCATGGCCACTTTCCATCTTGAGAGTCATCTCTGACATCACTCTGACGTCTTCTTTTGTCAGAGTATCTCCTTCTTGGGCTTGGAGGTCCCGGCCCCCATTTTTCACTTACAAGGATGCTTTTGATTACATTGGGTCTAACTGGATATCTCTCATCTTAAGATTCTTGACTTATTCACATGTGCAAATAGATAAATAATATCTTTTGCCATATAAAGTAATATGTTCACAGGTACTGGGGGTGAGGATATACCCATGAGTAAGTAGTATTCAGAATTATAATCCAAATGTGGTTCTTTAAAAATTATCTTTAACTTACTGAATTAATTATTGTACTTTTAATAATTATAGTAGAATTAAGCACAGTATCATTTCTTAAAAGGGACACAAATCTCACAGAAATAATTTTAGACAAAGCATCAGTAATACTTTAAAATTACCTCTCTCAATCAAAGAATGAGAGAAATAATGATCAATAATATTATATTTTATTCATTTTCTTGGATACTTCAGTGTGGTGGTAAGAAATATAGATTATGTTACAACAGCTGTCTGCTTGTAAAACATAGGCTGTTTCTTGATGATAAGTTTTTAATCATTTTTTGCACAAATCATATTCCCTGTTAGTGAACATGGATTGGTACAGTCAATTAAGGCTATAATGAACTAAATATTACACAGAATAAAATTTTCCTCTTCATTTGCTTTAATTTATTCTAGTTGTAAATGCCACTGCCTTCCTTAACCACAGAATAAATCTCACTTGCAGATCAAATACTACAGTTTAAAATTAGTTCTGAGTTATTATATAAATTTTGAGGAATCATTTCAATTATAAGTTTTATAAAAACATTGGATCTTACAAAATGATATACATGATTCAAATAAAACCTCTATACGAAATAATTAATATTATATATTACATTTTATATTTCATTGATTCACAATTTCAAAAAGTATACACCTAAACATATGCCTATTGTATTTAATAGAAAATCTATGCCATAAAATTAAACAATTTGCCTCCTCCAATAAAAGCTATCCTTTTAAATTGTAGAATGTTTTGTTATTTTCTTTTTTACTTTTCATAAGAACAAGAAAACTTTTGGTAAGTTGTTATCATGATTAATTTTTACTGCAATATTCTTCTTGTACAAAGTCTGTAAAAGAGAAGGAATCCCATTTTAAAGAGACTGCATGTATCTTTTGACTTAACATTATTCTGAGTTTATAAATGTTACTTTACTTTATGACTATGCATATTATCATAACATAATAGTTTCATCATGAGATCTTATATGACTGTTATTGGTTGAATTGTGTTCCTCAAAGTGGGAGGCATTTATTTGAGGCCTTATCCTTGACCACATGGAATATAACCTTTTTTAGATATGCACAAAGGGAGTATGCCTTGTGAAATAGGGAAGGAGTCAAATCAGACATGCTTCTCCCAAGCCTAGGAACTCAAGAATGCCAGAAAATCCCCAGAAACTAGGAGAGGGTATGAAACAGATTCTTCTTTCCAATCCTACAAAAGAACCAGCTTTAGTTACATTTTGATCTCATCTTTCCTGTGTCCAGGAACTTGGAGATAATAAATTTGTTTAAGCTACTTTGAAATAATTTGTTTATAATAGCTCCAGCAAACAAATACCCTAACTTTGATTCTGAACACCACATTTCCAATGGTATGTTGAACTGTAATATGAAAACTTAGTAAACATTTCTCTCTAGTAACAGTTCCAAGTGTACAACATTATGTCCTCATTTTAGAGTATTCATAAAACTAAAGGAAGTACTAAATAGAGTGAAACGAGTTCAGGGAGGGTGTCATGAAATAAGACCAACAGGATTTATTCCCCTATGGAAGTGAACATCACTCAGTTAACTATTTTAAAACTCGGAATATGTGACTTTCTATTTCCAGTCTATAATTATTCTTTTTGGAGTCATACACTATCTATTAATCTTGTCATTTGGCACCAGAAAAACTTTAAAAAATCTTCTTCTATAAAGATTTATAGGAAAGACAATTATATAAATTAAAGTCAATAAGTGAAGCACTTACATGTATTATCCTTAATAAAAAGGTTTTTTAACTTGGAATAGAATATATTATCAATCACAACTATTTTGAGGATTTGAGGTAGTTGAAAAATGAATACTTTTTTAACACTACTATAGAAATCTTCCTTAAAATTTGTTGTGATCCATATATCTATAGAGAGAAAAGGAGAACTAATTAAAACCAATAAAAGCAATATGTGTTTGTGTTGTTGTTGACAATCAGACATATGTTGTCTCAATTTAAAGTTTTTGTGAATCATCTTGTTTTTATCTCTCCTGCTGATTTCAGACTTCCCTAAGTACTTCTTTGCAGAGAGACACCATGCTTTGTGGGTCTGTCAGCATTAGTGTAGTAGCAGTGATGGGAAGGAGAAGAGTTCTACAATTTTGGGAACAAATCTCAGTCTTTTAGCAGGCTTTTGTGCCTGGTCTGTGACTTCGCAATTATTTCTTAGTTTCTCTTCTCACTTGGTTAGGATAGGAAGCCTAGAGGGGCAAAGAGGGTGATAAATACTTTCTCTTTAGTTCTGTGAAGTTGTTTTCCCCTGGAAGTAACTTTGTTTATGCAAAAAGCCTTAGGTGCATTGTAAAATCCTGCTCCCCTGACAATGACTAGAGAGGATCTTTCCTGGCTTTTTACCATCAGAATCTTGTGGTTTTTCTTGTGTACACTGGAAATTAAACACTGTGTTAAAGATGAGAAACACACCATCATTCCTTTGTTATTGTTGTTATAGCCTTGTCTTTTATCAACTTCATATGCAAATTAAGTAACAGGTTAAAATGAGTTTCAAACTGTATAAAAAAATGATTAAAAATGTAGTATGTTAATCTGCTTTAGAGCCAGTTATAATTAGCCCTTTGCTTATCTGCAGCTTACACATAAAAATGTAGATAAGAGCAGACATCAGATGAATTCACGATAAACAACATATTAAACATCTCATTGCTTCTCTGTTGATTGATTGTTACAATACCAAAAATGCTATTCATAGTCTCAGAGGCTTAGAAACATCATTTAGTGTTTCAAGAAGAGTTTTCAGAGCTTGTAGTTTTATCTTTAACACATAAAGGCTTTGGAAGTTGTTACATCTTTGCAATAATAAAATATGGAACAAACTGAAATCCAGTGACATTTTTTTGACCCATCAGAGGACTGAAGTCACAGGGCAAATACCACTCTGAAATCTGGAATGACAGCAAATAAAGAGTCACAGTACACGTCCTTACTGGAGCAGAATCCTGGTGGAGATCTAGTAGTAACACAAGATAATTTTGACAAATATCTGGAAGCTGAGTGTGGAGTAACACAGTGAGAAACTGGGGTCTACATCTAAGGGTTAGGGTTAGGGTAACTAAGTTTTGCACAGAAACAGATCAGATAGTATATCTATATGAAGGGATTTTTTTTTTTTTAGAGAGAGAGAGAGAGAGAGAGAGAATTATTTTTAATATTTATTTTTTAGTTTTAGGCGGACACAACATCTTTGTTTGTATGTGGTGCTGAGG
This sequence comes from Marmota marmota marmota, assembly GCF_001458135.2. Taxonomy (NCBI): domain Eukaryota; kingdom Metazoa; phylum Chordata; class Mammalia; order Rodentia; family Sciuridae; genus Marmota; species Marmota marmota. Next base: position 13,208,957 of record NW_026000142.1, read on the forward strand.
ATCGAACCTGGGCCGCACACATGCCAGGCGAGCGCGCTACCACTTGAGCCACATCCCCAGCCCTATGAATGGAATTTTATTAGAGAAATTGGCTCTGAGAATTTCTGCAATAGATTGACTGTAAGCTGATGAGAATGGCTCAGTCTAAATCCAAAGCCCTCAGAACCAGGGAAGCCAGTATGTAACTCTTAGTCTAAAAATGAGGACCTGAGAAACAGGAGGGCCACCAGTGTAAGTCCTTTGAATTTCAAAGACCAGAGAACCCTGGTATTCTGTTGTCTAAAGGCAAGAAAAGAACTATGTCCCAGCTTCCAAAGTAAGAGAGACACTTTGCATTTCCTTTGACTTTCTTACCTATTTGCGCCCTCAGCTAAGTGGATGGTGCTCACCCACAATGGGTGAGAGCAGAGCTTTCCAAATCCATCCACTGATTCAAGTGCCAATCTCTGCTAAAAACATATTCACAAACCTATTCAGAAATAATGTTTTACCATTTACTTTAGTATTTCTTAATCCATCCAGATGGCACTTAAAATTAGCAACTAAAAATTCACACTTTACCAATTTGGCCCTCAGACACATCTCTTTAACCCATACTTGTCAAGCAGAGACAATAATGAGGTCACAGTTCCATCTAACATGATTGCAGCTATCCTTCATGCAACCAAAAACATGCTACCCACTTCTCCAGAAAAGGAGGTAAAGTCTTTTGACTGATGTTTCTTCTTCTTGATGTTCTATAACAAATACTGTGATGAAAAAAATTAATCATGCTTAGATACTATGGCAAAAAATTAATGATCTTATGTTATGGTAAAGGAATAAGAGGAAAGAAGACAAACAGACACAAACATATTCATAGTAAAACACAGAGGAGATACACAACACTGGGAGGGTCAAGGATATTACTAATTCTTCCTGGATTGGGTCTTTGTAACTTTCCACTGACCTTGATCACAGGGCATGGTAATACTAGTAAATACTCTTAGGGACGTTCTGTACTCCACAGATAATAAAAGAGCATACTAATTGTACCCTTGTTTTAGAGATGGGTAAATTTATAAATGATCTTTTCTGAGAGGAAAAAAATATTGTCATAGCCAAGATTGGAGTGTATGATTATGATCTGTTGTTGTAGTCAAGGAGGTGTATATATTCTTTAGATTGTATCAGTGTCTACAAGAGCAAATCATCTTGATATTTCTTGCATTGACTTAACTATTAATGGATCAAGCTTTCAAGTCAATAAGCTAATTAAAATAATATTGAAATTCAACTTTTAAAAAATGTGGTAGAAAGCGATGTAGCTAAAACTAAGCACTTATAGTCAAAATAAAATGTTGTGATTTATAAGCTTGGAACTATTCAATAGTGACATTTTATTCCAAAACCACTCCAATGATTTTCAAAATTGTTCAATTTTATAGTGAAAAGGGATGTTAGAGACTGTGTACTTTCCACTTTCCATTTTTATAATGAAGAGTCTGATGATTTTAGAGGTGAGGCAATTATCTCAAACAACCAGTTTACTAATGGTATATCTGTGACCAGAGTCTCCATCTTCTAACATTATTTTCATCATAAAGGCATATTTGAAATGTTGTTAGAAAAGCTACTATATTTTCATGTAAGATTTTACGTGTAAGGGAGAAATTTATTTATTAACTATTTTATAAAAGAATTGGGTTACTTAGAAAGTGCATATCTTCAGTATCTGGGAGAAGCAATTTACTATTGATGTATCCTATACACATCAGCTATTGAAAAAAACATTGTATTATACAACTTGGTTTCTTGATATTTGGTATATGCACAAAATTCTACACAAAGACGTACTCAATAACCACTTCAACTTTCATTTTAATTGAAAAACACATTGCACAAGATGGATCTTTTAAACTGAGTTTTATATCATTGCACCCATTCTCTTATCAACAAATATTGTTGACTTATCAACAAATATTGTTATTTGTGATGCTTGGATAAAATTATTAGAGATACACAGATAAATAAGATGGTCATTACTTCTTACTACCTGCAGTTCATTTTTCAAAATTAAATACAATATTGAATCTGTTTCCTATGGCTGTTATAAAAGAGTACCACAACCTTAAAATAACATCAAACAAAATTTAATTCAGTTAAGTAAGCAAAAGGTCATACTGAAGTAAGTTGGGCCTTACTTCTGACAGCACTGAAAAACACATATAAGTCTGAAGTCAGTACCACTGATACCAAAATCAAGGTGCTAGCAGGCTCATGCTCCCTCTGTTAACTGTAGGGGGTAATTCATTCCTTGACTATTCCAATTTCTCCTGTCTGACAATATTCCTTTGTTTGCTCCCTCATCACTCCAATCTCAGCCATCATGATCATATTGTCTTCTTGTCTTCTTTGTGTGTCAAATCTCCTTCTACCTTTCTTTTATAAGGATTCCATTTAGGACCCTCCATATAATCCGTTATTGATCCATCTCAAAATCTTAATCACATCTGCAAACTCTGTTTTGCTATATAAAATAACATCCACAGGTGCACAAGATGTGGAGCTAGATAACTTCGGGACCATTATTCAGCCCACTATAATATTCAAATATATACCCAATTTAACATTCTTGGGATGAACTCTTATTTTTAAGTTAAGTATAATTTGTAGATGTTATTGGTTTCTAATTGCTTATTTTTTCTTTGGAATTTGTTGTCTATACTCATGAAATATACTGGTCCTGAATTTTGTTTTAATTTTTCCCCTGGCTTTGGAATGAATAATATTGGCTTCATAGTTTTCTGGAAGAGTGTTTATAGAATTGGTATAGTTTCCTTCTTCAATGGTTTTTGGAGAATATACCAGTGCAGTGTCTGGACCTTAAACTTTTGTGTGTGTGTGTGTGTGTTTTGGGGGACAGTTTTAAACTACAAATAGATTTTAAAAATACATATAGGGATATTAAGATTTATTTCTTCTTAAATGTGCTTTGTAAATTGTGAGTTTAAAGAAATTTTCCAGTTTTTTTCTATGATTTCAAATTTATTAGCATGAAGTTGCTCTCAATATCCCCTTATTATCACAAATGTGAAACTGGAGTGAATACTTTTTTTCATTGTTGGTATTAGTAATTGTGTGTTTACCTTTATTTTTTTTCCTTCTAATTTGTCAGACAAGATGTTTATCCTTTCTGTTGACATGTTCAAGGAAAAAGTTTCTAATTCCAATGATTTTTCTCTATTTATCATTTTTGGTTTTATCAATTTCCTCTGTGGTCTTTGTTATTCTATATCACCTGTTCAGTTTGGGCTTAATTTGCTCTTAATTTCCATTGCTTTTCAGTTCTTTGTGTGGGGTTGAGGAAGGGGGAAAGCTGAGGTTAGTGATTTAAAACTTTTCTTTTATATTAATAAGTGCTTAATGCATTGTATCTCCTTGTGTTTTTATTTTAATTCAGTCCAAAACACAACCTGAATTTCCTTTTGATTTCTTCTCTGACCCTGGGGTTATTCAGAAATATGTCATTTCACTTCCAAATATTTGGGAGATGTATTAATTTCCTAGGGCTGCCATATCAAAGTATGGCTTCAAAAAACAGAAACTTCTTTTCTCAGTCTAATGGAAGCTAGCTAGAAGTCGGAATCAGCATTAACAGAGCTCTGCTCCCTTGGGGACTCTGAAACTGCTTTCTTGTCTATTCCTGTTTTTGGTGGTGACTGGCAGTTCTTAACATTCCTTTACAACATCAATCCAAATTCTGTCATTCCATTGTTTTCTGTGTCTCCTTCTCTGCTTCTTTTCTTTTCATCTGATGATGAAAAGAGTCATAATGAATTAATGGCTCACCTTACTTCAGTGTGACCTCTTCTTTACTTAACTAATTACATTTGTTTGATGTTAATGTTTTTATACTTTGAGTTTGCCTAATATCCCTCTCCCATGTATTTACATTTAAAGTACTACTTCTGCAAACAGCCTGCATTTGTGTTTCAAGTTGATTTAGTATGTGAATATTTATCTTTAATATGGATGTTGAATCATTTATAAATAATGTTGCTATTTGTGTTTAATTCTACCTAACTTCTTTCTGATTTCTATTCATCCCATTCTTTCTCCATTCTGCTTTCTTTGTGGAGTAATTAGGTGATTTTAATATTTTCTTTTATCTTTTCTATTTGGTTTTTAGCTATTCCTTTTTGGATTTGTGTTAGTGTATGTATACCAATATATGTGTTTGCACCAAGGATTATAGTATGCTCCCATTAATTATCAGGTTTTTTTTCATGGTGTTTTAGTCAGCTTTCTTCTATGCTGTGACTTAAAGACCTGACCATGATAATTGTAGATGAGGAAAAGTTTATTTGGAGGCTTATGGTTTCAGAGGTCTCAATCCATAGATAGCAGGCTCCTTTTCTGGGAGCTCAAGGTGAGGTAGAAACGTCATGGTGGAAGAGTGTGGGTGGCAGAGTGAAACAGCTCACATGGTGATCAGAAAGCAAAGAGAGCCACCCCACTGCCAGAAACAAAATATATAGCCTAAAGCCAAGCCCTATTCCCACCTCCTCCAGTCAACAACCTACCCCTCAGTTACCTACCAGGGGATGAATTCACTGATTGGGTTAAGATTCATAACCCAATCATTTCTCCTTCAAACCTTGAATTGTCTCATATGTGAGTCGTGCCCGGACACCTAACATCTAAACCATAACACATGCATTTTGGAATTTCGAATGTATCATTTCTCACTTTCCAAAGTATTTATTTTAGTGCTTTTTGTGAATTGTGTATATTGATTATCAATTTTCTCAACTCTGAACTTTTATTTTCTCTTCATTTTTGTTACTTGTATTATACATAAAATTCTGAAGTTATTATTTACTTTTAGTAAAAGAAGATGAATTTTTCTGTCTTCTCATTTTCTTTGTTTTTGCTGAACAATCAGCTGTAATTCTTATCCTATTTTCCCTGTAGGTAATGTGACTTTTCTCTCTTGGCTCTTTTTTTTTTTTTTTTTTTTTTT
>NW_026000142.1:13213982-13245012 GCF_001458135.2 Marmota marmota marmota
TTTTTTTTTTTTTTTTTTTGTCAATTTCACTGTGATTTTCTTAAGTGTGGTCTTCTTTGTCTTTAATCCTCATCGGTTCTCATTGAATTTCTTGAATTATGCGTTTGAGGTCTTCCATCAATTGTTTTTAAAAATAGACCCTTAATGTTCTCAAATATAATAACTGTCTCATTCTCTCTTCTTTTAGGACTCCAAATAAAAGCATACTAAATCACCTGCCATACTTCCAACCTCATTCTACTATTTTTGTTTTCTATATTTCAATACAGATAACTTTTTGACATGACTCATTTTTTCAAGGTCACTAATCTTTTATGGTACATGGTCTAATTTGCTATTTAACCCATCAATAAGAGTATTAGTCAGCTTTCTGTGAACAAAATACCCATCAAGGATAATTTAGAGGAGGGAAATTTTATTTTGGCTCACATTTCCTGAGGTTCAGTTCATGTTTGGCTCAGTCTATTTCTCTGGACCCAAGGCAAAGCAGAACATCCTGAGGGAAGGGCATGGTGAAGGAGTGCCGCTCCATTTATGGCTGCCAGGAAGCAGAGAAAAAAGGGGGAAAGGATGGCAGGGAAAATTCATCTTTTCAGGGCATATCCCCAGTGATCCTCCTTCCCCAGTCATGCTCCACCTACCTACAGTTACCACCCAGTCAGTCCATTTAAGCCAGGATAGACTGATTACAACTCTGGTAATCCAGTCATTTCACCTCTGAATATTCTTGTATTAACGGGAGCTTCTTGGGGACAGCTCATATCTCAACCATAACAATGAGTTACTAACTTCAGGTTTTGATTTTTTTCTAAGATCTCTTTTATTCCTTTATAAAAATTAATATGTGCCTTGAAATTTTTGTTATCTTACCCTATTGCATCCACACTTTTCTGTATATTAATTAGCATACTTATGCTAGGGGTTTTAAGTAGTGATTTGCTAATTAAAGCATCTGGATTGTTTGTGGTTGCACATTTATAAACTTTTTATTGTGACTTGCGTGTGTTTTTATTTATTTTTTTAATGAGTCACATTTTTCTTCTTTGCATGTCTAGTAGTTTTTGTTTGTATACTACATACCCTAGGTAATTATGTCCTGGACATCTTAGATTTATTGTTTAATCTTACTCTAAAGAGAGTTGAATTTTGTTCTAGCAAGCAATTAATTACAACCGATTAAATAGATCTCTTAAAAGTTTGTCTGTAGGCCTTTTTGTAATAGGTTTATTTCAGTTGTGTCCTTAGCCTTAGGGTACAGACATTAATTCTTATACACAGTAATCTCTCCTAAGGCATGGGTCAGTTTATATTTCTCTGAATGGTTGAAGTTTTGACCAAATACCTCTAACTCTTTGGAATCTTTCATTCTAAATTGTCTCCCTCATCTCATAGTTGCTGAAATTTCTACTCACCTCTTTAAGACTTCTAGCTATTCCTTTCTGAGAGGTTTCCTCAAGTATTATCCTGAAGTCCTGATCAGTCTGATCAGTCTAGGATTCAGCCACAGTTTTAAAGTTTTATGCATTCATATATTGGGAAAGCACCCGTGTTTCTCTCCATTCTCAGGAATTCCTATCAATTTCCACTGGTCTAGCATCTTCATATTCCAATCTCTGATTCTTCATCACAATAAGTCTTACGTGTTCTATCAGAATACTTTACCCTAAACACTGTATGAACTAAGGAATTTCCTCAGTGAAAAAATGCATAGATACACACTTTTCTTGCTGTCCAATATGCTATTATTCTTTTTTCCATCTTGCCTAATTTTAGTTACTCACTAGCATCTTCCAATGTGCACTTGTATATGTAAATGCATATACTACTTTTTAGACATACTCATATCAGAAAAAGGATTATTGGGATGTAAGCTATTTCACTGTTATCAGAAATGGAATTCCTGAAATTAAATTTTTATTTTAGTTTTTTATCATATAGAATAAAACCTTTATTATTTTTAATTTAGCAAAAATGAGTTAATCTTCAAAGATCTGAGTGAATTATTTTTAAGCAAATAAACTAGTGAAAGACTACATTAAAATAATCAGGAAAATATAATTATAGCAAGAAATTTATTATATTAATCCTACATTTATCATTTGTGTTCAGTGCCTTATATTAATGAATATATAGCTTATTTTATTTGGCTCTTCATGTAACCTTTCAGGATGTATGTTAATCTCTCTAATTTATAGATAACAAAGGAGGATCATGAAATTATTCTACTTCCCTGACATCATTGATTGGGTTGCAGAACCATGACCTCAACTTTGTTTCATAATTCCAAATCCAATTTATAGGTTCTAATATCAAGAACTAAAATAAACTCTCATCAACTAGTTTGTTAACCCTATTTAAAGCAAAACAAGAATATGACTATTAAGATGGAGACAAAGACTATACTGAGTTGGAAAAAATGGGTAAAGATGGATAAAAGCAGGGTGTATTACTTTTATGAATTTTCTTTTCCTCTATTCAAATAGGAAGCCTCATTTAGTTTTAAAGAACTTCAGCCTCATTCTGGACTTGATTTTTGGTGTGAATTTTTTTTTCTAGATTTGGGCATATAAAGTATTTAGAGATTGAAAACGTCTTGTTCTTTTTTCTTTTCAACCTTTATGAAGCCCTAAAATCTCTCTTATTTTTAAACTTCATAAAGTTGAAAAGTATGAAAAAATTTAGGGCTTTTGTCCAGATATTTTTTGTCTCTCTATCTTGAGGCCTTCCATACACTTCCATTTGTGCAGTGTTTTTCCTCATTTGTGCTGCTATAGCAAAGTACCTGAGGTTAACAGGAAAAAAAAAATTATTGGCTCATAGTTCTGGAGGCTGGGAATTCCAGGATTAAGGAGCTGTCATCCCACAAGGGCCTTCTTGCTGTGTCCATACCATGGTAGAAGGCAGAAGGGCAAGCTGTGGCAAGGGTGGGAGTGGCAAGGGAAAGCAAGAATATACAAAATGGGCTCATACTCATCTGTTTATAAGGAACTCACTCCTGAGATAATGAAACCACTCTATTCATAATAGCATTAGTCCATTTATGACAGTGAAGCCCCCATGACCTAATCATTTCTCATTCCTTCTAGCACATGCTTTTTGTTGCAGGGTGTGGTGGGGCACATTCCAACCATAGCATGTAAGCAGCACTAGCCAGGGAAGTCTAGGCATCCTAGAAAGATCTATGCTACTGTAGTACTTCCATCATCAAACTAAGCTGCCACCTTCATGCAGCCCTCTAGGGAGTCAAGGACTTTTAACATGGTGCCCTCTAGTTCATTGTAATCCTTAAGTTGCCTTAGAGCATCTGTAATGTAGAAATTATTTTCAAAATAACTCTGAGGAATTATATTATTTTCTTCCTCATATTCTCATTCATTAAATCGATTTATAAGAAATGTGTAACAATTGTATTCTATTTGCTATGTTTTCCATTTTTGAAACATATTTCTTTAAAAATATGCTATAGTAGCATTTAATGGTTTTGCTGTTATTTTAAATGAAATATTTTAAATCATCAGTTTTAATTACTAACATGAAAAATATGTAGAGACATAATAATATTATGTTTAAAAAACTCACTGGCATCTCTAATAATTGCTAAGAATCAAAAGGAGGCAAAGGTTTAAGAATCACTGCTCTAAACTTTAAAAATTAGAATTTACTTGCTAAAGTAAGATATAGTTTCTCTCTTCAGAAAACATGCATCCAAGAAAAACAGACCGAGACAGGAAGAAATCTGTGGAGACCTATAATAAAAGCCCATATAAACACATACACCAACACAGAAACATTAATGAGTATAGTTTTAAAAGGCATTTCAAAACAAAACTGATTTATCAGTGTTGAAAACTATGCCTATAGGCAATGCTTCACCTCAGTTACATTCTTCAATAATCCAGGTATTATTACTGCAGTACTGAGATCTGCTGAAGCAGTCTCCCATAAATTATGTTAAACAGAGCTTAGTGCAGTTCAAATTTTTGACCAAGCCTTAATGATTTGACATGTAATGGATTTTATATTTCCTTTTCCTCTTGTTTTGTTTTCACATGATTTAAGGAAAGCATGTGTGACTTTAGGACTATTTACAAATTATTTTTAATGTATAAAATCTTACATTTTGAATATAAACTGACAACCATATTCTTAGATAATATGTTAAAAGCTCTAATTTCTGACCTTATTGTTCTTTTAAAGGAGAATGATTATTTTTTAATTGCTGTGGAAGGCAGAATAGTGTTCCACTCCTCCAAAAATGTTCATCTTCTAATCCCTGAAGCCTAGGAATGTGATACCTTCTATAATAAAATGAACTTTGCAAATGTGATAAGCATTAAAGAATGTGGAAATCTGGATAATCTTTGTGGTCCCAAGGTAATCATAGGAATCATGAAAAGTAGAAATGTTTGCTAATTGGGGGTCTGAAAAAGAGCTGTGAGAATGGATTCAGGATCAGAATGATGCTACATTGCTGAGTTTGGAGATGAGAAAGGGAACTCTGAGTAAAGGGATGCAGTCTCTAGAATCTTCTAGGAGATTGAAAAGACTCAAGATTCTTCCCTACAGCCTCCAAAAAGAATGTGACTTGCTGACACCTTGTTTTTAGTTTGTGAGACTTAGCAGACTTCAGACCAAAGAACCATAAGATGATAAATTTGTGTGTTTTTAAGCTGTTAATTCTGTGATAATTTGCTATGGCAACAGTAGAGAAATAAGTTACATGCTCAATATTTTCAAGAAAAGCATTAGTCCAGGTGTATGTTAAAAAATTTCAAATTTATAATTGTTATTTGAAAATATAAAAGATGAATATGTATGATGCGAAGGATGTTTAATAAACTTCATGTTATGTTGAAGAGAAAGAATTTGTTGAGCCATTCATTATTTTACCTTGTTTATATTAAAGAAAAAATTCTAAATTATAACATTATATTAGTATTAAGAAGTTCTTAAGACACATGTATTTCAATTTAATAATATTCTGAAAATGTGTATAGGCTTTTTAACACTGTCTTCACAGTATGCAAAAAAAATGAACACAAATAATTTGTGTAGAAGAGAACTTAATTCCAGCATAAGTGGGTATAATTTGGATGAAAAACTTTTAGCTTTATTTAAAACAATGAAAAGGTATTGGTAATTATAACTTTGATACTCCATAGATTCTTTACCTTAACATGTCTGAAACTTATCTTTGCTATTGCAAAACATTCTGATATTTTATCAATTCTTTTTAATATGCAGTATTTTATGGATTTTAGTTACTAATGTAAAAAACCTTCACATCACTTGTAATCCTCTCTCTCTCTCTTAAATATCATTTCCAGTTAATTAATAGTCTTTTCAGTTCTATATCCTATGTATTAGTCTATAACAAACAACAATGGAACTTGTAGAGATAAACTGTTTTAATCTAAACACAATTAAGAAAGTTAACTATTTTTCATACTTAATTCTGTAATTATAAAATTTGTGCCTCTAGAAGAATTAGGATTTTTTGAAATATTATAGTCAGTTATTATAAATATATTTGCATACTGAATTTCTGATACTGATATGCTGATATTGTCATGTAGAGGTATTATGTTTAAAACCATAGTAACCATCCAATTTGAGGTGTCCACATATATGAGACAACAGTATTAAATCAAGATTAAATCATGGCTATCATGATTCAAATGATGAGTCATAAAATCCAAGTGATATGAAGAAGGGGAAGAATATAGATTTTTGGGGTAAAGCAGATAGGAAATAAATTAGTAATTGGAATGGGAGTCCTAAAGAGATTATTGACAATGTTGAGTGAAAGAAGTTGAACAAGTAAGTAGGAAAAATAAGAGGTAAACTCAGGAATAAATATTTCTATTTCAAAAATAGGAATGTTTGGATTAGTGATTAGGAATGTAAGTGTTTCAGGTGATGATAAAGTATTGAGTGTGACTATAAAAATGTATAAATGAGTTTGACGGTAGCAGATAGATACTTAGGAGTGTGTTATATAGTAGAGGTTAGAAAATGTCAGGGAAAATTATTAAATATGTTTAACATATTTGAAACTATTTAAATTATCTACTCATCCACCGAACATTTCTCAGGTAAACAGATTCTATCTATATACATGTAGATAATTCAGCAGTTAGAATTTTAATCAGTCAATTTAGATTATCTATTATCAAGTAATATATAAAAATGACACTAAAAATAAGATTCAGCAAAGTACACTTGTGAGGAAAACATGCCTGTTCACTATTGGGCATAATCTGTTTACCTAGTTTTATTTTTGATATTTGCTTTCATCAATATCCTAAATTTGGCTTTGGCATGAATGAATTTAGGAAACATTCAAGACAACTTCAACTATTCATGTACACATTTAACACAAGTGTATTAAGCAGTTTTGATACCCCAGGCAATACACAAATAGTGTGATAAAAATAAGTTTTCATTAGGAACCTATAATTTACTTCAGGTAGGAGACATCTGGCATCTTTTGGCATACTCAGAAGATTGATAAATTTTGGATTTGATGTAGATGAAATAATATAAAGAAGCACAGAAAATGGAATATATAATTGGAGATTTTAGAGCAAGTTTTAGATAATAGGTTAACATTTCATTTAACATATTTCAGTGATTGAGTAGAAAATTTACATATCGATAAAAAAGTGTTGGCAGGTAATACAACTTCATAAGAGAAAAATCAGCTTCATGCCTGTCCTGATACCCAGCATTTAGGAGTTCAGATAGATACTTCAGAGTCTGTAGGATAAAGTCTCCATCCTAGAATAATCTGACCTTGAGCGGTCAGGATGGGCATTAGGGTTCTCCAGAGAAACAGGTTCAATAGAATGTGTGTGTGTGTGTGTGTGTGTGTGTGAGAGAGAGAGAGAGAGAGAGAGAGAGAGAGAGAGAGAGAGAGAGTGTTTAGAGAGATAAAGTCAGAGAGAGATTGATTGATTGATTTTAAGGTATTGCTTACATGATTGTGGAAGGATTGGGATTCTGGAATCGATTGGAGTAGACCAGAAGGCTGGAAACTTGAAGTTTAAATCCAAAGGCAATTATTGGGCAGAATTTTTCATTGCTCCTTTCTCAGTGGATTGGGGGGCAGTCTTTGTTCTACAAAGTCCTTCAATTGATGGGGTTGGGTTTACCCACATTATATGGGGTAATCCATTTTATTCAAAAACCACCAATTTAAATGTTAATTTTACCCCCAGACAACTAGGAAACATCTGGAATGATGTAGTATGAAATATCTAGGTACCATGACCCTGAGAAGTTGACATAAAATTAGCCACCACAGGACTGAGGCTGAAAACACTGAATAAAATCACATTAAAATATTTTCATGCCAACTAAGGTATGAATTTATCTTTCTGCTTCTTTTAACTCACCAACTAACACTCTTAAAACAGCCAAGTAAAAACCTATGGTTTTGTCCCTCTAATATACTGTGGTTTTATGTGTGCATCCATGAACACTTATGTATGTACATATGTGTGTGTTCATGTACAGAATGTGGGTTTCTACTAGAATTGGGAATTTAGATTTTATAGCCCTCAAATTCTCCCTAGAAGGAAGTAAATGGGAAGAAATATTGTAGAATATTAAAGACTTAATTTTCTTAGATAAAATCTATCTGGAACTTTAGTGTTTTTTTTTTTTTTGTGTGTGTGTGTTTGTGTGTGTGTGAAATCTGTATGAAGTTGCTAATAGGTAGGGGATAGGTCAAGTTTTAGGAAAAGAGAAGGAAAAGCAATATATCAGCCAGACATGCTAGCACACTCCTGTAAACCCAGCAACTTGGGAAGCAGAGGAGGGAGGATTGCAAGTTTGTGGCCAGTCTTAGCAACTTAGTGAGCTACTCAGCAACTTAATGAGACTGTATCTTGAAATAAAAAATGAAAAGGACTGGGATGTAGTTCAGTGGTAAAGCTCCCCTGGGTACACTCCCTAGTACCAAAGGCAAGAAAGAAGAAGAAGGAAAGTAATTTATCTACAAGATTGGCATTATGTTTTGTAGACAGAAATTCAGTTACTACTTATGTACCTCAGAGTTCTGCCTGATGGGTTATATACCCCGAAGATCTGACCAGATAAGAAAGCAATACAATTTAATTGATCATCGAAAGCAGCCAATATCCCTCCTCAAATACACTGCTTCTGATGAGTGCTTTAAAAAATGTAGTTTAGATTTGTATCTGAAATAATTTTTTTTAAAACTCAGCTTCTAATTTGAAGAGAATCAGGCCAGACCAGGCCAGCCATGTATGGGTCCTGATACAGGAATGGTTACAGAAGCTGAATGAAGTGAACAGGAGTCACACCATCTAAATGAGTAAGGCTGTCCACTCGTTCACACAGTCATTGAAGTCTATATCTGACCAATTGGAGACTGGGGGAAAAATATGTGACTGAACAGTCATGAGAGAGGAATTTAAAAAGAGTGAGAAATGGAGAAAGACAAGATGATTTTTTTTTCTGTGTGACATTCTAATAAGAGCGGGCATGGAATATCTGTCCATATGGACAGAAACATTGGAAAATTGTGAGAGTTTTTTCCTTTTCAACCACCATTTCTTCTGAATTTCTAAGTATTCTGGGTAGCCACAAACAGCATTAAGGAAATTGTGGCTTGATAAACTTAATCTGGCCTCTTTCATTTTACCTTGATTTCTCTTCCAAGTGAGATATATATATATATATATATATATATATATATANTGAGAGATATATATATATATATATATATATATATATATATATATATATATATATAATATTGTAATATGTAATATTGACAGTCAATTTCAAATTCCATACAAACATGTCTCATTGAGCAATCTCCCACACACCAATACAATGTCTTTTCTCAGAATCTCAAATTAGGATAGTAGTAGAAGAAAGCAGGAGAGGAAATCAATATAAGATGGTAATGGTTAGTGCAACTATAGCTATAGTAATAGTTAATGGTTCTGAAAGTAGGTACCTATTTATTTCCTTGAGAACTTTTATTTTTTTATTTATTTTATTTTATTTTTTTTTCCTTGAGAACTTTTAAAGCAAATAGGAAATGTTAAGTTCTGTAAACAAGTCAAGATGGCGCCTGGCATTTTGCCAGAGGGAGTGGTTTGTGAAGTAATGCCAGCGAGCCATTAAGTGTGGAGATTCCTTATTGGTTGACTGCTGTATCTAGTTTATGTTAATTAAGATAAGCTGTGTGGAATGTATATATACCCCTCCCGTCCTACAATAAATGGCTCCCACTCCTGCTGTATCAATCTACACAAGTTCCTCATCACCCCCCGATTAGTTTGCCCAGCCAGCCAGACTGCTGCAGATGGTGGCCCTTACCGGGAGCCCTGGGACACTCGGGGGTAAGTTGACGAGGATAGGTGCCTGTCCCTAGATAGGATGGGAGCAAATTTGCTCATCCCTAGGCAGATAGGGCGAGAGGAAAAATGGCCATTTCGAAAAAATGGAGAGGATTGATGCAATATGTTTGTGTCTTGTTTTGTCTCAGTGTATTGTATTGTATTGTCTTTGTGACGAAAATATGGAAGGGGTGTTAAATAAATTACTAAGGGAAGAAGGCACCCCAGTGGAACCAAGAGCACTTAGGGCATGTTTTGATAAAAGCCCAGGAACTCTAGTCAGAAAGAAAAAGAAAGTTCAGAAGCAGAAGGATTATCAGGAAAAAAGTTGCAGCAAAAGGCTATTACTAAATACTTTTCATTGTGATATTGCCTTGATAATATCTTCAATGCTTGCCTAATTTGTAGCTTGAAATTATTTGGGCTTGGCGAGAGAAAGGGATTCAGTTTCATTTTGTTGCATATGGATTTCCAGTTTTCCCAGCACCATTTGTTGAAGATGCTATCCTTCCTCCATTGCATGCTTTTAGCCCCTTTATCAAATATAAGATAGTTGTAGTTTTGTGGATTGGTTTCTGTGTCGTCTATTCTGTACCATTGGTCCACCCGCCTGTTTTGGTACCAGTATCATGCTGTTTTTGTTACTATTGCTCTGTAGTATAGTTTGAAGTCTGGTATCGATATACCGCCATGCACAAAAGTTAACTCAAAATGGATCAAGGAGCTTGATATCAAATCAGAGACACGGTGTCTGATAGAAGAAAAAGTTGGCTACGATCTACATACTGTGGGGTTGGGCTCCAAATTCCTCAATAGGACACCCATAGCACAAAAGTTAATAACTAGAAGCAACAAATGGGGCTTACTCAAACTAAAAAGTTTTTTCTCAGCAAAAGAAACAATAAGAGAGGTAAATAGGGAGCCTACATCCTGGGAACAAATCTTTACTCCTCACACTTCAGATAGAGCCCTAATATCCAGAGTATACAAAGAACTCAAAAAATTAGACAATAAGATAACAAATAACCCAATCAACAAATGGGCCAAGGACCTGAACAGACACTTCTCAGAGGAGGACATACAATCAATCAACAAGTACATGAAAAAATGCTCACCATCTCTAGCAGTCAGAGAAATGCAAATCAAAACCACCCTAAGATACCATCTCACTCCAGTAAGATTGGCAGCCATTATGAAGTCAAACAACAACAAGTGTTGGTGAGGATGTGGCGAAAAGGGTACTCTTGTACATTTCTGGTGGGACTGCAAATTGGTGCAGCCAATTTGGNAAAAAAAATACAAGGGGGAGAAATGAATTACAGTAGATGGGGTAGAGAGAGAAGAGGGGAGGGGAGGGGAGGGGAGGGGGGATAGTAGAGGATAGGAAAGGCAGCAGAATACAACAGACTCTAGTATGGCAATATGTAAATCAATGGATGTGTGCATCATTGCTGGAGTTCCTGCCTTCGTCCCAGTGCCAGTGAAGACGAAGGTAGAAGAATTTCCAGTGTTGCTGAGAACCGGACGAGACTTCGGATTAAGCTAGCTGCCTGCAGAACTTACCTGGACTGTGATTTAAGCTAGCTGCCTTCAGAACTTACCTGGACTGTGAGTTAATCTATTGAGACAGTGCTTTACCTGGACTGAGACAACAAACTGTAATCTACAACAAATTGTAACTCGGTATCTTTGCTAACGGTGTCATTGCTGGTATAATTTTTCCAAGGGCTTCTTGCATGGAGCCACCAATTGGCTTGGTATTGTGGCATTTTGTATCCTCCCCTTCTGCTCTTAGCAGATTGTTTGTGGTGTTTGTGTAAAAACCACTATGATCGTTATTTAAATTAAACAAAAGGGGGAAATGTTAGGGTCTGTAAACAAGTCAGGATGGCGCCTGGCATTTTGCAGAGGGAGTGGTTTGTGAAGTAATGCCAGCGAGCCATTAAGTGTGGAGATTCCTTATTGGTTGACTGCTGTATCTAGTTTATGTTAATTAAGATAAGCTGTGTGGAATGTGTATATACCCCTCCTGTCCTACAATAAACGGCTCCCACTCCTGCTGTATCAATGTACACAAGTTGCTCATCACCCCCTGGTTATTTTGCTGCAGCCAGACTGCAGCAAGGAAATATACACTAAAATAATTGATCACATTGATATCCTATAAATAATCACTACTGTGTTATGATGAATGAAATCAAATTCATGCTGAGTTTCACTTTATAATTCATCAAATAAAATGAGTACCTGCTCCAACTTCTCTCATCCTTCCTAATGGGATTATACCAAACACAAAATCCTTCTATTCCAAATATAATTGCAAAATCAAAATGACAGAGCAACTATGTAAATGATCAAATGATATAATAGATATAATAGATTTAGAGAGACAATCCTACTTAATGTATTTTTGTTGCATGAAAAAGTTGATAATATCTTCAATGCTTGCCTAATTTGTAGCTTGAAATTATTTGGGCTTGGCCATATAATACTATTTTTAAATCCTTAAGTAAATAATATTATTTTTAAAGTGCATAACAGTTTACTCAGAACTAAATCATTATATCATTTTAATTTATTCTTAAGTTCCAGAACTTGCTGTTTACAAATGTAAACTTTTTATTAAAAGCCTAGACTTTATATAGATTCAATGCTTCAAACATATTATATAATTAGGAGCAATTATATCTTGGTAAATTAAAGAGTTAAAAGTAGAGAATGTTGTGTGAAGGTAGCTACACGGTAGGATTATCTAATAAAAACCTACTTCATTATTAACATACAGAATATTTATAATTTGACTCTTACAATATGATAATCTCAATTATGTGAGATGAAAATGCTTCTAACATTATTCTAAATATCACATTAAAATGTAGCTTGACAAAATTGAAGGATGTTTTAAAATAAAGAAGTAGGAATTATGTTAAATAAGAATTATATTTTTTTCTTCAGAGTCAAATTTCTACATGCAAATTTTTAATGAGTCAAATGATCATATGCATTTATAAATAATTAATGTAGCATATTACATTTCACTACAAGTCAAGGTCACAGGGAAAAGCTGTCTTATTTCTCTTTAAATGCTTATTTTAATTTATCCCATAACTTTGGTACATGAGGAAAGACTGTCCATTGTGTCCGTCTCTCTCTCTCTCTCTCTATTAAATCTTTTATCTCCCCTTGGCCACTTATTGAATAGTGCCATACTTTCCCATGGTCACAAGCATTAAAAAGATTTATATATTAATTGAGATCTTAATTTATTGTCTAAGGATTGACATCTTAGAAAGTGTGTTTTTAAGTATATATGAATTTAGAAGTGGAAGGGCCTGTGAAATAAATGGAATACTTAGAAGAGAATTATTTACCAATGAAGCGCAAAAGACCTTGTCACTTGATTCAATGATACATTGAATCAATATAAGTGATTCTTCTATTAAAGAGTTATATTTCAAAGACTGTTGAGGTCCGTTATCAAAAATATGTAACTTATTCTGATCATTTCCCTTGAATATGCAATAATAAAATATCAAAAATAGCGATGCAGGAAATAGCCATCTAATTGACTAGTCTTTTATATTTTTAATGAAAGATAAGCTTTCATTAAAAATAACTAGAAGTAAAGCTTTCCATTTAAGTTATTTTGACTGCAGTATTGAGGGAGGATTATGGTAACAACATTTATGTGTAGCAACATGCAATAAATCATTTGATTTAGGGGGGGAATTTTATGTAATTTAGCAAGAAAAATTTAAAAATACAGTCCTAATTCATAGGCATCACTAAAATTTACTTTTATGATATGAAATGTGTTTCCAAATATTAGGAAGAATAAGTTTATTTGTAAAGTTAACTCTAAACTCTTCAGATCCAAAGAGAAATAAATACTCTCAATAATAGCAGACGTATTCCTATATTAAGTCAATTCCATATTTCCTTTAGAACTATTTTCATATATGGGCTCTTCTCAATATTTTATGAGAATTTACAGTAGATATTACAACGTTTTAAGTCATTATTATGTGTTTAACAATAGTCTCAGGGGGCTGGTGTTGTAGCTTAGTGGTAGAGTGCTTGCCTCTCATGTGTGAGGCTCTGGGTTGGATCCTCAGAACCACATAAAAATAATTAAATAAATAAATAATGAAGATATTAAAAATAGTCTCAGGCTTTATGTATTAAAAAGCCTAGTCCAACCTAACATCAATATTTTGACCTCTCATCCATTTAATTCTTCACCCCTAGTCTCTGTCAAACTTTCAGAGCAGCAGAGTATAAGAAGGAAAACATAAAAGATCACTTGATGTTTTTCTGTTCTGTTTTCTCCCCACTTTCCTCTTACTTCACCTCTTCCTCCATTTTTCAAGTTTCTCCAGACTTGTCAAGAAGAAGCAGTAAATGGTACCAAGGCATGTGCTATTTTACCTCACCAATGTTCATTATTCTCTCTTCTGCCATATCTGTCATTCATCTCTTTTATCTGTTTAATTCAGTATGTCTAAGTGTTTTTCTGGAAATCCTGCACTGGAAACCACACTTATTACACCTCACACCTTCCCCTCACATCCTGTCTTCTGTCATTATACTACTGAATTTCTTCACCTCATTAATGAGATGTTTTTCAAAGTCTCAATCACTTATATTGAGATACTTAAATGTCCCCTTGGCCTATAGAAAGGTGAGCCCTTACTCTAACCGGAAATTCAATGGAAATGTGTGACTTCCTCCTATTGCAGCCTCCTGTTCACATCCTGTGATTGCAGAGACTGTCCTGTCTAGTTCTCACTTCTAGTGGTGTCAATGCCATCAGTCAGAGATCATTGATAAGATGCTTATAGTTCAGTAAATTGGATGCATTACTCATTGCAGTAAGAACACTCACCCTGGAAAACAGCAGAACATGGCAGTAAGAGGATGTTTGAAGGACCTAATGAACTTAGGATTTGGATCAGTAATTTAGGAATGAGCCTAAATTTAGAGTAGTGCTGGTAGAACAGGATAGCAATTCTCTGATTCATCAATAAATCTAATCTATAGGGAGAGCAGATTAAAATGGGAGTAAAACTATAATTGCTAAAAAAGTTATAGTCATTGACTTGGATTGAGAAAGGAAGGTGTTTGGTATTTTTTGCATGTTACTCAGTCATCTTGTTTTCATCTCACTTTATCAGGGTCAGAGTGAACTTGTTTCATGTGAGACTGCTTGTGTCCTATAGAAGAACAGGGGCTGGCTCTGAGTTCAGATTCTTATGTGTAACTTGCTCTGAGTATCATATCAATTTCTGGATGTCAGAGCTATTTTTTTGTCTCCTTGATTTTTCCTTTCTTTCTTGGAGATTCCTATGTAAGGTTAGGCACCAGAATCTATCATTGTTCAGTCCCCTTGCAGGTCCTGCATGAATGATTACCACCATCTCGTGATAGCAGTAGAGGTGTGGAGCCTCTGTTTGAGGGGCATCCAGCAGCCTCTTCTCCAGTGACTGAGGAGCAAGGTGTGAGTTCTGTTCTGTATTCTGGGCCACTCAATCTCTTTTACAGAGTTATTTGGTTTTCTCTTGTGTAGAAAGAAGACAGATGGGAATTTTACAATATTTTGTCCCTATTGGCCCATCCTATAGGCATTTGTCTATCCCCTGTTTAGAAATGGGATAATCAGTCATTTTTGGTTTGGAAACCTCAGTATAGAAACTCTGGAATATAAAGCTCCTATTCAACAGTTTTATATGTGAAGTTTGCCCCCTTTACCTAAACGCATGCATATATATATATATATATATATTAAATTTACCTTAGAAAGCCAACTTGTCTTTGATTTTTAAAATAGTCATTAATATTATCAAATAATATAGGGGATATTTATTTTAAGAGAAAAAACATTTAGAAGATTATTTCCTATTCATACCACTAAGAATAAAAACAAGGTGGCTGCTAATTAAAAATCAATGGCAGTTCTAAAATTAGTATGCAGTGCACATAGGTGCTCTTCACCTAGAAAAACTGGCAGATAGAAGTGCAATAGTGATTTTTTAATGCCAATATTGCTGAGAATTTAAAAGGGGAGGAATGTGAGAATTTCTAATTCATGCTAATATTGTAATCTAAATATCTAAGCAAACCGTGGTGATATTTTCACTCATATGCAGGAAAAGACTTGAGAAATGTACACTGTAATGACTACATTGTGGAACATAGAAATTCCTAAATCAATTATTTATCTCAGGATGGCCAGATCCATACAAATTGATTGAGCCATATCATTGCTTATAAATGAGGATAATAACATTGAAATATGATGCTTTCTCTCAATATAGCTGTGAATGAAAAGCTGATTTCAAAATGAAATTGGCAGTAATAAGATGTGAAATTCAAATTGTCATTAAAATAATAATGTATCTAAAACAAGAAAAGACCAAATTTAGTCTTGTTATTTCAGTCCAGTTATTCTCTTCTGAATTTAATTAATTTGAGAAATGTTTGTCTTTATTAAAACTTGGAGGGTTTCGTAACATAGTGTCCAATATGTCCACAAAGTGCTTAAATCAACTTGCAAGGGAAAATTTTTAGTCTAGGATTATAAAACTCATTTGAAAAAAAAGTACCTTATGTATACAAAGGAAGAAATTTGATTAAATCAGAAGTCAATCTCAATTTAGATTATTAATTTCTCATTTATTAAGATAACTAACAAGTTCTAAATCTTTGTATGTGTTCCTAATAAAAGACAACTCAGATGGATATATGTACTTGGCTTTAGGTACCTCAAGGAGCTCTCCTGGCAATACAGTGCCCATATGATATGAAACATGGGTTAACACTGCCAAACTATACCCACAAGCAAGGTACAGGGTTGAGATCCATTTTTAGATTCTTCCCAAACACTTGAGAATCTTTTGCCATTTCTCCATTTTACATTGACGCCAGCTCTAGGGGTATATCAAAGCCTTTTATAAAGGCCTATGATCTAGAATCTAACACTCTGTGTTTCCCTTTGTTTTATCTATTTTAGAAACGAATCCAGGGAAATCCCATTTCCTCTAGGATAAGAAAACAAATTATGACTGATAAACTAATAGGTGACTTCAATATCTATTTCTGATTTTTCTTTATTATAAAATTCCTTGAATTTCAACTGGACATGTTGCCATCAGGAAAAAAAAAGACTATATTTTGGGGTCTCTTTGGAGTCACTATTTTACCAAGTTATGACCAAAGATACATGAATAGATGTGATATGAAAAACTTACATATTGTACCATTAGAAGAAAGGCTTTGCCCTCAATAAAGTACAATTTTCAGAAAGATAAAATATCATAGCACTCAAGCAACTAGAAAATGAACACATGCCAAAAAAATGTTTAACATATTAATTAATAAGGGAATAAGCAAGATGTTATGACAGGTTCAAAGACCATCTGAAAATCAAGTATTTCATAGGTAATTTAACAAAGAAAATGCTAGAATGAGATTACAGGGTTAGACATAAAAGAATATAATGGCTAACAGGAATGTACATTAGCAAATTAACAAGCACCTTCACTAAGTCTGGCACTGTTAAATTAATAATAGTGGTGAGGTTAAATAAGTAAATTCTCCAATGCTTGCATAGATTTTGCCACCCTATGACATGGAATAGATTTGATGTCCAATTTTTTTCTCTGTTACTGTTTCAGGTAATTATTCTGTCATATTCTAGTTCTCTTTTTATGAAATGTGCTTATTATACCAGGTATTGAAACAAACATCTTGACCCTTCAGCTATGCCTTAAAAATGACAGAAAAAAATGAGTTCCAGAGGGCTGTGTGTTCTCAGGATCAATAAGCATATATAATTTTTTGAAAGACCCTATGGCATTTTATGAAGATAAGACAATGGTCTGTTTTGAGTGTTCAGAGTTATTTTCAGCTAAATCTGTATCCTAACTAGCAGAATTTTCTACCACAAGTCTACGCTAAGAAAATTCTAACTTTTTTTGCTTAACAGTTGACCAAGAGGCATCAAGAAAACATATGTTGCATCCTAGAAAGTTCGCGACTCTTGTTCCATTGTGATGTTAGACTGCTGCTTGAGATACTTTGGAAGACAGGCCATAGGCTAACTGAATTCATGAAACTTGGGTTGTTTTAAAATGTAATAGTATTGGTCTCTGCCAGTTTCTCCTTTCACAAAAGACCAGTAATTTAGAGAGGAGACTGTTGAACCACCACACAAAGAAAAGACCACCGATTCCAATTTTAAATCAAATTAAAGCAAACTTGTAATGTGTACACAAAGCAAGCTGGTCAGCAGAGACCGTCTCTCCCGAACCCAGGCTAGAGATCAGTACCCCAGCTCTACAGTAACAAGGTTTTATAGCCAAAAAAAAGTTTCAATGGTGGGATGTCTTGAGAACTTACAGATAACAGGATTTAAAAATATATATATTTATATTTTAGTTGAACATAATATCTTCATTTTATTTATTTTGACAAACATAATACAAAGGCAGACGTTAATGATCTACATGGCATGATATTTCAAGGAAGGGAGTAAATTTAGATCCCAACATCAGAATTTATGAGGCACCGTTGAGGTTTCAGAGAAGATTGTCATCTGGTCAGGGGGAGCCAGGATTTATGAGGCACCACAAGGTTTTAGAAAGGGTTGTTATCTGGTCAAGGAGAGCCAGGCATGGGTGAGTTCAGAGCATGGGCAGAATTTCCAAACAAGTTTAGAAATCTCAGTAATTTATAGTAAAACAGAAATTCATAGGTAATTTAACAAAGAAAATGCCAGAATGAGATAATGGAGAAATTGGCATAAACCAATACTATTATATTTTAAAACAACCTAAGTTTCATGAATTCAGTTAACTTGTGACCTGTCTTGCAAAGTATCTCAAGCAGCAGTCAAATATCACAATCATGACTTTGTGATGAGATGGCTCCCAATCTTAAAACAGAATTAGGCTGGGTTCATAAGAAACCAAGCCAGAGTTACCTACCTTGAAAGTAAAGAAGGAAAGGAATACAGTTTTGCCATAGGAGGCTATTGCCGCCCACAGCCTGCCATCAGTTTAAGGGATAAAACCAGAAGTTGGGGTCCCTGAAAGGTGAAAATTATGAAAAAAAATTAGAAACAAATAAAATTAAAATAGCAATACAAAGAGGCTCTGAAAGAGTCAAGACCTGACCATTGCCAATCCTCCATACTAGATTAGAGGGCAGCTTTAGATTCTTATGTGAGAGGGGAATACATGTTTATCTTGTTTAAACCCCTGTATTTTGTGGTATCTTTCTTTTTTAAGATAATCCCAATTCTACCTAAATAATGCAAATATTGTTTCAAATATGGTATGTATTCCCCCAGTCCTTCAGGTTCTCAACTTATTATTCAAAAGTTTGGAGTCCTGAAAATCAAAAACATTAATGCCCTAGAGAAAAGCAGGGCTTTAATTTTGCTGTCTCCCTCAGGCAAGGAGTGCTGCCAGTTCTTTGAAGAAAGGGTGTTAGGAACTGTGTATGTGTGTATATGCATGTTTGCTTCAATAAATATCCCAGAATAATATTCTGCCTTAGAGAAAAGTCTCTTCAAAATTCTTTAAATTCAATTCTGAGAGCAATCTGCCTTATTGTTTTGCCTCTTCTACATAGAATGCTATATCATAAATGGAACATTTCTCTTAACTGCTTTATTTACTTTTACCACATCCCAAGCATGCATCTTGTTGGTTCAAATATTCCCCAATTTTATTACATTGCTCTGGCATTTCAAACTTTCATTCTTGTAAAACTCTTTTGTACCCCTTTTCAATATCTTTAAGCATCCCAAGCCTCTCTTCTTCACGTGCACTTCATGAAGAACATTTAAGTATAGTAGATACAATTCTCACTACCATATTCATAACCTGCCATGAGTAAGCTATGCTATTAAGGGACCAAATATATTCGTGTCTTTCCACAATGTCAGAATTTATTGAATAATAAGAAATTTGTGGGCAACTCTATTTGGTACTGTGGCATTTTACTGAATACTCACAGGTTACCTGATAGGCTTTAGCAGGGCAATCTGAAGTTCTTTTATTCCAATCATGATTTCTAATATCTATAACACTCAAGTCACACATCAGAGTTCACACAATGATATATAAAGACTAAGAAAGGGTTAACATCAAGGTATAGGATGCTGAGCCAAGAGCACAGGCAGAGAGAGATATGAATGCAGAGTCACAGAGTCACTGTAGATGGTCAGATAAGAATTTTAACAAAACTGTTCTGCAAGATTTTTAAGTATTGACCAGGTGACAGGGTCAAGTGCTGCCATGTCTAGTCTTATGGGGGGGGTTTCCTCCTTTCATGGGTCTTAGGTGAGGGGGGTTGCATCTGGTGAGGTTGATAAACTCCTTTGTCTGGTATCCCTGATATAATTTGGAATGTTCACAGTGTCCAGGTACTCCTTGGCACTTGTACTTAAAATGGAGTAACTCATGGAAAGATACAGCTTTACAAAATGGAATAACTCAGATTTGGGCATAGCCTGAGAACTGCTGTCCTATACATCATGGAGTAACTCTGAGCAGGGCACAACCTCCTCCCTATCATCTTAAACACATCTGAAATATCAACCAGCCTTCTATAGATTGGTTTCCTTAGTAAAGGTATACCTTCTCTTAGCCAAATCAAAGTAAGTATCCATGGTTTAAATATTAATTCTTCTCACTTTCCCTGAACATTGTCAGTTATTCCTTCTTTACAATATCCACTATTTTTAATTAGATTAATTTTAACTATTTAAGTATGACCTTTAAAAAAATCCTCCTGTAATGCCACATTTCCTTCTACCAATGAACTTAATTCTTGTTTTCCAACAGCACAAATTCCAAAACTGCAGGATGCATTTGTTCACTTGGCATACACTCATCATCCTACTGTGTCTTGAAGCAGTGTTTCTGAATTGCTATATCTCCTGGGTATGCCTCAAGTGACCCACCTCCTCCAGTCAAAATAAAAATGAAAGTTCTCATCTTTCATTTTCATTCCTAAAACACTCTCATTGTTTTTTTTTAAAATATTTATTTTTTAGTTGTAATTGGACACAATAACTTTATTTATTTGTTTATTTTTATGTGGCACTGAGGATCAAACCCAGGCCCTCGCACGTGCTAGGTGAGTGCTCTACTGCCGAGTCACAACCTCAGCCCCTCTTGTGGGCTTTTTTCTTTTTAATTTTATTTTTTGTAGTTGGACAGAATGACTTTATTTGTTTATTTTCATGTGATGCTGAGGATCAAACCCAGTGCCTCATGCATGCTAGGCAGGCACTCTACCACTGAGCAACAGCCCCAGCCCCCTCTTGTTGGCTTTTATAGTTGTGCTTTCACTTGTTGTTTTCCTCTGAAATCTTCCATTTTTTCTTCTCAGTCCGTTTTCTGTGGATGAGAATAGGGAATTTCCTCAAAATTCTTATAACCTCTCTCTAATGACTCTTTGTCATGAGCCATTTCTACAGACTTAGTCTGAGGCACAGTCAGACTTAATCAAATCTTTTGATTAATGCTCATCACACTTAAGACACATATACTAATTCTATGTCCTGAGTCTACACCTAAGGGTTCCAGATGCTCACCCATGACATGTCTTAAGACTGAGTCACTGGAACTTGATCTGGGCCAGAGGAGTCTGGTACAGGGGGTACAACAGTGGGGAGTTCTCCATCTATCTTTCTGGGTCCTGTTAGTTCCACCAGCCCCCAAAAGTTTGGGTTTTTAAGTCCCAGTTCAGTTGTGCTTGCAGCTGATAACTGGGTGAGCCCTGGGGTATACGCCCTGGGTGTGGACTCTTACTTCACTAATTTAAGTCTAGCTAAGTTCTGCTGTTTATCTAAGTTTGCAGTTAATATTACATTATGGGCATATTACTTATAGTCTTTTATCCAACACACACACTAATTGATATAATCAAGTCAATAATCCTATGATATTTCTGGTACTCATGTCGTTCTTTATAAGTTTTTTATGTATACACATCATCTAAGTTCTGTTATGGAGTGTTAGTTGACTCTCTCCATTCCACTCCTATGAGCTCCTGTCCATCTGCCTACTCAGTATACCTAGGAGACCTTATAGACGTCTAAATTTAACAAGAATAGTACAATAGACAGATGATTCCTTGTAAATTTTGCATGGACTAAACATATTAGTCAATTATATTTATCTGGATCAGAACTAAAAATAAGTCTGCTTGGCATTTACTTTCGTTTGAATATGAGGTATCCCCCAAAAGCTTCTATTAATGCAGGAACATTTAGGAGTGCAATGATTAGATTGGGAAAACTAGAACCTAATCAGTCCATCCAACTTTAAATGGACTGCCCGGGTTGTAACTGTAGGTAGGTAGGGCATGGCTGGAGGAGGTGGTTCACTCATGGCATGACCTTGAAGGACTGTTCTTCTTGTGGTCCCTTCTTCCATCTCTTTGCTTACTAACTCCACCTTGAGCCGAGCAGTTTTTCACTGCTGTATCTTCAACATGATGTGCTGCCTCACCTTGCACTCAAAGCAAGGGAATAAGCTGTGTATAGACTGACACCTTTGAAACCATGAGCCCCAAACAACCTTTTTCTCCTCCAACTTGTCTTTTTCTGGTGTTTTGGTCACAGTGATTAAAAAAATGTGACTAAAAAAGAAATTGATACCAAGAACTGGGATCACCGGTATGACTAATCTGATCATGTGGTTCAGAAGACTTTGGAACTAGTTTGTGGAAGGAGGAATTTTGAAAAGTTTAGAGATGCATGAAAAGTTTTAGAATATTGTAAGCAGAGTTTAATAGGCAACTCTGGTGAGAGCTTAGAAAACCAGAACGCCCATAGGAATGTACACTATGCTTATGAGGTTTCAGAAAGAACTGAGGACTCTACTGGGAATTAGACTAGACACCTTTGTGATATATTCGGGAAACATTTTGCCCATGTCTGAGATTTTGTGTGAGACTGAATTTAAAAGTGATGGACTAATTAATCTGCTGGAGGAAATTTTAAGGTACATATCATTCAGTCAGTTGCATGGATATTGTTGACAGCTTTTAGCCAGGTTTACTATGACTATCGAGATGAAAAAACAGAGCTAAAGAATTTAAAGAATTTACAGTTTGTTCAGTTTGAGGAGATTTTAGTCCATAAAGAAATGTCAAATCCTTTGCATGGTGTTAATAGGAAAGATTGCCCAAGGGCATCTCACAGATTTGGAAGACTACAGGCTCCAGGAGAAGAGATGTGGGCAATCCTGCTCACACAGGAGGCCTAGAAAGTTATTTCACCACACGGAGGCAGGCATTCAGAAGCTGCTGCTGCCATGATTTCAAGGGGTCACCTACTGTTTAAGCTGGCAGCGCACCTTGGCATCTTCCATATGGTGCTTATTCTGCACAAAAACAGGATGTTAGAGTGAAGGGGTCATGGAGGCTTCCACTGAAATTTCAAAGGAAGGATTGGGAGGCCAGGCAAAATGTATCAGGGTTAGAGTCCCTATAGCCTGTCCCCCAAAAGGGCAATGTATGAAGCTCTGAAAGTAAATTCCAAGCTGGGATAGAGACCCAAGGAATTAAAAGATGCCAATTATATCCACTGCTGCGAAAAGCAGAGTCAGCCAGGCTAAAAGGGAGCACAGCCACACAGCAACCAGCAAGACCAAAGGGGAGGGGCTTTGCAAATTCTTTGGAAATCATCTCTAGTCACCAAGTGTGCTAGATGCTGTATGTGGAGTTGTGGGACCTGTTTTTTCAGCTGGAGTTTGGTCTTGCTTACATCCCATCCCCTTTTCCTATTCCCTTATTCCTCCCTTTTGGGGATGAACTAAACGGAGTTTGCATTGTAAAATGGGTATGAGCTTTTGGTGGTGAGGAATGGAATGTTGTGGTTTGAATATGAGGTGTGTCCCCAGAGCTCCTATTAATGCAGAGATATTTAGAAGTGAAATGATTAGATTATGAGAGGTGTAACCTAATCTGTCCACCCTGGTTTGAATTGAATGACTGGATGGTAACTCTAGGCAGAAGGGACATGGGGTGGAGAAAGTGGATCATTGGGATCATGTCCTGGAAGTGTGCATCTTCCCTGTTACACTTTCCTCACTCTTTTCCTCTGCTTTCTGACCTAGCCAAGAGCTGAGTAGTTTTCTTCCCCTCACCCTTCCCCCATGATGTGTTGGGCTCCAAGCAATGGAGTTGGCTGCCTATGGATTGAGACCTCTGAAATTACGAGCCTCCTCTCCTCCTAAAACAAAACAAAACAAAAAAAAAAAACCCTTTTCCTCCTCTATGTTATTCTTATTGGGTATTTTGGTCACAGCAATGCAGAAACTCACTAAAACAACATTCTACTTATTCAAACCAATAATTTATTAACAATTTGAATTTGTGGAATGTCATCAAAACAACATAAATTCAACAGGAAAGATATAATGTTTTTCTTTAGCCATGGAATATTCAACTGGTCCAAAAAACTTTAAGCATCTCTACATTTGACAGATTTCTGGTTTGACAGATTTTCACATACAATTCTACCGGAAAGGGTGTTGAAAGAAACTACTTTTCCTTGAAAAGAAACAGAATGTAGAGAACTTTATTTGTCCCACTGTTAACAGAGTTTTACAAGGGAAATTTTTCCATTTCACTGTTTAAAGAGCTTATTGGGTTTCTTACTTTAGATAATTACTTCTTCAAATAAATTTTGCCCACTAATTTCCTTTGGGACTGAACTTGCCCACTTGTCATTCAGTATACTCCTGGAGAGTAACTTGTTTTGTGTTTTCTGACATTGATTTCAGTTGTTAGGTCTGAAGTGAAATAAAGATAGGGTTTCCCTAGAGATTTCATTTATTTAAATTCCCACTATTGGCATTTTTACTCCTTTAGTAATCTGGCCACATTTTCATACATTTAGTTGTTTTATAAATTACTATAACTTGTCCTCTGCTAAATTTTAGAAACTTTTTTTTGTTTACAAAAGGAGCATCATTTTAAAAATTTATTTTCCTAAATAGAAATTATTATTTCTCAATGGTGTCTTTTCTATTTCAGAGGTTTAGGCTATTTGTTCATATGTAGTTGAAGAATACTTGCCTTCTTGTGTTTATTTTATAATTAAAACAGTCTCAACTTAAAAAAAACTTGCAGTGATACCATTAACATGTAAACTTTTTAAAAGGCTATAAATTGATGTCATTTAGATATGAACAAAAAAGGCCTATTGAACAAAAGATAATTTGCAAATTTTATGATGTAAATAATTAAATATTTTAAACATTTAAAAAACAACAACAAAAACTGCTAAAATGATATTCGTTTTATAAGCAGTGATATAATTGACTATAAATACATTAAAATAAGCTCAAGCAGAGAATGTGATAAGTACATTAATGTGAGTAGTATTCTTCTTCATTAGCACTTTTTCCTGGTAACAAACCATAGGTCCTGGCTTGGAAACTT
Source organism: Marmota marmota marmota (assembly GCF_001458135.2). NCBI lineage: Eukaryota > Metazoa > Chordata > Mammalia > Rodentia > Sciuridae > Marmota > Marmota marmota. The sequence goes on from NW_026000142.1 coordinate 13,238,825, forward strand.
AGGTATTTTATCCCTAAAAAATATGATGTACGTACATACATGTGAATAGTCTGACAGAAGCTAGATCAGGACCAGAACTTAAGCCAGTTTTATTCATTCCATACTTCCTTATTTAGGCTGTAAAGAATATATAATTTTTCCTCCTACAAAATTGCATAGGTTACAGTAGGAATTTTAAAAAGGCATTCATAGTGGAAGTAATGGAACTTGTGCCTGGGCTCAAATTATGGACTCCTATTAACAAGACTTATCTGACTACTACTGCTGCTAAATATCCAAACTATGAAAGCAGCAACTACAAATTCAGACTTCAGGTGTCTGAGGTCCAGAAAGCCGGGTATGCAGCCTAGATTGGAGAGTGAATCTGAGCAGAGAGTCACTAGAGATGCCAAGAGGTGTGCAGAAAATCTAAAGAAGGATAAGGACATAATATACACCAAGAAAATATGAACCAGAAGTCACAGGGACAGTGAGGATATTTAGCAAAAAAATTTTAAGAGGGGAAAAAATACAATAAAGTTATTTTAGTGATAAATTTTTGGTATAATTTTTGATACCAGTATAAAAGTAAATTCTGTAAATAATGATATGGGTGTATTTAAGGGAAGAAAAATGTTTGGGCTCTAGTTTGTCTGTAGAATCCTGCAAGGGGTCGTCAAGGGACATTGCTGGCCAGTTACTGAATGATAACAATTTATATCTGGGACAGATGGGCAAAGTATGTTCCCTCCATATTGCAGAATAAAGTCCTGCTTCCTTATGTCAAAAAGAAAAAGAAAAACAGAAAAAGAAAGAAAGAAAGAAAAGAAAAGGGAAAGAAAGAAAGAAAGAAAAGGAAAAAAGAAAACAAAGATGAGTCACCTATGTAGCTTTATAACAGAAGGAGAAAAACAAACCACATAGTAGCAAATTGATACTATATCCTTTGTACCCTAGAAGGGGTAGCAATTCATTTCCTTAATAACCAATTCTTTCTACAGTAGGTGCTCATTTTTCTTTCCTATAGGGAATCAAATAGCTACTGTATATCAACTCACAAAATCAATGATCAGTGGCCATTTTAAAAACAGCCATATATTAAAATATATCACATTAAAAGACTCATTTTACAATACAGGAGTTATAGAAATTGTGCATGATAATGGGATGTATGTGTTCTGACACCTACTGTATCTTAAAAAAGTTAGTAGCATCCTGTCATAATGCAATAGAACATCCTGAAGAAGATGCAATCTGGATGCCAATTTGAGATGACACCTGTGAGGATGCATTGTCATCTGTCATGGAACCACTTTAAATTGATAATAATTAAGCATTCTGTGATTGTATCAATACATACCATTATATCAAATATAGCAAGGAGTAGAAGCAAAAATGACCTCAATTATCATCACTCTCAATGAACCCTATGGGAATTTTCTTACCCCCTCAACTTTAGTGGTTCTGCTTCCATATAGGGAGATACTTCCATCAGGAAACAAGCCATAAATTTAAGCTAATGTTGCTTCCATGCTCTTCTTGTTTTTCTTTCCAAATAGTCAGCAACTGTAAAGCAGGCTTATTATTCTGGCAAGGGTAATTGAATTTCATCTTCAGATCAAGATAGAACTGCTGTTACATAATGAGGACAGGGAGGAAGGGGAGGGGTACTTACCTGATAAACTCACAGATTTTCCTTGAATAACTTAAATTTTGATTGGGATTATGCTAATTTTATAGATCAAATTAAGAAAAATTGATGTCTTATTCTTTTGTGGAGATCTTTAATTTCTGAGTTTGGAAGTATTCAGGACATATATCATGCACACATTTTGTTAGATTTGTACCTAAATACTTTTAGGTGATATTATAGATAGTTTTGGTGATTAATTTTAAATTTTAGTATATTTATTTCTGGTCTATATGATTGATATTACTTTGTTATAAATTAATTATTGCTTTTATTCTGTTTGGCATTCTCTGACCTTCTTGAACTTGTGGTTTGATGTCTGTCATTAATGCAAAGTAAAATGTTTTAGTTTGATCATCATTTCTTTTTCCAATTCCTCCTTTTATGTCTTTTTTCTGAATTTCAAACATGATTATATTATACGATTTTATATTGCCCAAAGCTCTTAGAAATGCAGTTTTGTTTGATTGTTTGCACTTTTGGTACTTCTCTCTTTTTATTTTAGTTTGGATAATAGCTATTTACAACCCCTTTTTCAGCATTCTTCATTTGTGATGTTAAGTTCATGGCTTTTTAGTTTAATAAATTCCATTTTTTGCAATTTTCATCTTTCTACTGAAATAACCTATCTCATTTGGCGTCCTGTTTACATTTTCAAATAGAAACTTTAATGTCTGAATCATAGTTATGATACATTTCTTGTAGATAATCATGTCAAAAACAAAATAGTTGCTAATAAATTTTATTTCTTTAGACATGGTTATTTTTTTGTTTTTAAATATGCCTTCTAAATATTTGTTGACAGCCAGACTTGTTGAAATTCTATTAAATCAGTAGATACTGATTTAAATAATTTTATCCTTGACGATGAGCATTCTCTTTCTTCTTCTCGGTCTTAGTATTTTTAATATTTTAGATTTTACATTTATGTGCTATCTACCCACTTTCCTACCTAAGTATCTATTTACCCACCTAACAAATATTTACTTACAGATCAGCATCTGCACAGTTAGTACTGTCCTCAGGAACAAGCTATAATTATTGAAGTCATTCAGTAAAAATGAAAGAAGTTAAATGCACAGCATCTTATTCAAGGATCTTATATTCTGTTTAGACAAACAGATATAGAGGAAATAATTTCAAAATATTTACACAATTATCTGCCACTATCTTTAGATCAATAACAAATTCTGAAAAGAAAGAAATGAGGGCAAGCTGGATTATTGATAAATATCCTCATCATCATCTTGTAGATATTATAGTGTTTGGAAGGAAAGATAATTCAGTTTTTGAAGAGAAAAGACCTGCAAATTAATAGATAAGGAGTCAGGAAAACAATGCCCAGAAATCTACACATCTTAAGGACATTTACAAATAAGTCACAGTGAAGAATTCAGGAAATCTTATATGGCAATTTGGAACTTAGTGAGAAAAGTGAGAGGGACATGAATGTTCTGGAAACATATTACTTGATAACTTCTCCATTATATAGAGGGTTTTCTTTTTGAAAAATAAGATGTGTTTTTCATAGTTTTTTAGGATCTCCATGTGATGCAGAGTGTTTCACTTTAGATACTATGGCTTTTTCTCATTTAACTCATTTCTAGCTTTTCAGGCTCAGTGCCCCTGCAAAATTATGCTATTTCCTTTTAGTGATTCAGAACAATTTCCATGCTTTTTACTATGACTTTTTTTTTTATCTCTGTAGTGTAATGTTGCATATGGGTCTTTCTTTTCAAGTTGCAGTCATATTGTCAGGTTTGGTTGCATTTAAAAAATTAACAATATATCTTTTATGATTGTCAATGAAATGATTTAATACTTACAAATAAGTGTTCTACAGATTTGTTAAGATTTATGAGACCTCTTAAAATATCTCCAATGAAATGTATAATACCTGATATATTTAAAAACATGTGTTACTTATATTTTGGCATTTTGTTGGTCATTTCCACATTTTAAATATACTTTATGTATTTTCAAAATAGTCATGAGCACTACTTCTTTTATGCTTCATTTTATAGCTGAGGAAATGGACACAAAGAAGGAAAAGGGGATCATTTAAATGGTATGTGGTAGAGTACAAGTTCATGTGATTAATCTTTAGTCTTCATGGACACCAGAAATAGGAGACAGAGCTTCTATTAAGTGGAGAGATGTAAAATCAAATGGCGATGTGGGCTTCCATTGCTGCTTTGTGAATGTTAGGTCATTGGGGTCAACATATTCCCAAACATTCTCATATAAGGGAGCGAAGAAAATCTTTCTATAAACCACATTCCTAGAACACTGTCCAAATAGTCTATAAAATTATTTCTAAATTTCTACATGTTGATTACTAAATACCTTTTCATAGACTGTAATACTTCTTATCAAGGGACTACCAAAACTCAAAGTGGATTTCAGTTTAGGAAATTTCAGAGCCCAAATAGTTGAACAGTTAAAATTAATTTTGTTTTTTAAAATAATAAAAAAAAACTTGAAAATCATAGCAAAAAGTGAATGGAATGCTCTTTATTTTTTATTATTAAATTTTATTTTTTCTTTAGATATGCATGACAATAGAATATATTTTGCCAAATATACATGGAGTAGTATTTAGGATCCCATGCTTTCCTGTGGTTGTACATGATGACAAGTTTCACTGGTCATGTAATCATATATGAACATAGGAAAGTTATGTCCAATTCATTCTACTGTCTTATTCCCATCCCCTCTCCCTTCCTTTAATTCCTCTTTGTCTGATTCAATGAACTTCTCTTCTCCCCATTCCATTTTATTGTGTATTAGCATCTGCATATGAGAAAGAACATTTATCCTTGTTTTATTTGGGGGGGTGAGATTATCTTATTTCACTCAACCTGATGGTCTCCAATTTCACACATTTACCAGCAAATGCCATAATTTCAATTTTTATGGCTGAGTAATAATCCATTGTGTATATATACCACATTTTCTTTATCCATTCTTCTGTTGAAGGGTACCTACATTAGTTCCATAGCTTAACTATTATAAATTGAGCTGCTATAAACCTTGATGTGCCTGCATCATTTTTTAGTATGCTGATTTTACTTCCTTTGGTGTATACAGAGGCATATGACAACTGGGTCAAATGGTGGTTCCATTTCAAGTTTTCTGAGGAATTTCCACACTGCTTTCCAGATTCTTGCAATTCCATAAGCAATTTGTTAGTAAGACTTTCTCCGCACATCCTCACCAACAATTATTTTTACATTTTTTCTTGATAATTGTCATTCTGACTAGATTGAGATGAAATATCAGTGTAGTTTTAGTTTGCATTTCTCTAATCACTAGAGATATTGAACATTTTTCACATATTTGTTGGCCATTTGTATTTCTTCTTCTGTGAAGTGCCTGCCCTTTTCCTTTGGCATGCTCTTTTAATATCATGTATAGACAAAAACCACCCAAGGATTTATGAGAAGTGGAGGATGACAAACTTTTTTTATATAAAGATATAGATAGAAAAGATCTGTTTCAATAAAACTTTTAAGAAAAAACAAATGACATTCTAGTTCTAGCCTTGATTACCTTTGTTGTAGGGATATATACTGTTTTGGCTTTCTGTTTAATATTGATTAAATGTCCAAGATTTTTGAAATTATACATTGACTTTTTGAGGTATGTCTAGTATAGTTGACCATATTTTTTTCGCAGCATAGTCAGTATGTCTAATTACGCCCCCCCCCCATACAATTTGTTTCGTGAAGGGGATTAATCTTTAATATACACAAACTATCATATACACAAGTTACTTAATTATACCTTATTCAACAGTTTATATAAACTATTTCAAAAAGGAGCACAGAGAAAAATAAAGTATAATAGAGAGTATTATAGTTTTTGCTACTTCCCAAGATCCAAAATTAGATTATTTAATTCATCCTGATTTTCTTTACCTAAAGTTCAATTCATTGCTTGCATTATGCTTTGATTTTGATGAAGGAAATTAGATACACACAGATCTTCAAAACTGTTGAAATGATATATGTATCAGACATGGAAGAAGCTTATAGAATTTAGGGTCATTATAGGGAATAGTAGAAACCCTTCTTAATCAAGAGCCACAAACTATTTTTTTTTTCTTTCTCTCTTTCTTCTCTCTCTCTCTCTCTCTTACACACACACACACACACACACACAATTAGAAAAGACATGAAATCACATTGAAAAATCACTTTATCAATATTTTACTAAAATGGTCTATTCTTGAAATCTCATGATTTTCAAATATAGTTAGAATTTAATTATAGATTAATATCAATTACTTATGGTCTGAACAAATGTTATTAAAATGCCCTTTCTTTTAATTGCTAATGAAATTAATGATCATGTTGACTTGTATTTTAATAGTTTTTCATAGGATTTTTTGCAGCCTAAGAAACAATATTATAACTGACATTAATTTGTACTGTTACATTTATTTGCCAGTCTCAAAATAAAGTTGCTAAACAACAATTCAGAATACAAGGAATTTAAAAAAAAAAAAATATATATA
>NW_026000142.1:13248186-13284129 GCF_001458135.2 Marmota marmota marmota
GAGGGGAGGGGGGATAGTAGAGGATAGGAAAGGCAGCAAAACACAACAGACACTAGTATGGCAATATGTAAATCAATGGATGTGTAACTGATGTGATTCTGCAATCCGTATATGGGCTAAAAATGGGAGTTCATAACCCACTTGAAGCAAAGTGTGAAAGATGATATATCAAGAACTATGTAATATTTTGAACAACCAACAATAAAAGAATAAATAAATAAATAAATAAATAAATAAATAAATAAATAAAAATAAACTAGATAATGAAAGATCTAGAACTAATCCTTTCCAATGTTCTGGAATACATTCTTTCATACCACTGTAAAGAAGTGAAACTAGGGTCTGGGGATATGGCTCAAGTGGTACCGCGCTCGCCTAGCATGCATGAGACACTGGGTTCGATTCTCATCACGACATAAAAATAAAATAAAGATATTGTGCCCACCTAAAACTAAAAAAATAAATATTTAAAAAAAAAGAAAAAAAAAAAGATTATGCTTTTGTTACATAGCCCATTTCCTGAGGGACAAGGCGATATTGGCAGAACAGCAAAAATGGAAATTGTGTTGAAGGAGCACAGCAAGTAATGGCACTCTTTGGGGACAGATTGAAAGAAAATGTTGAGCTTAATTACAGTTGACTTAGGACCAGGAAAAAGGGGTTAGACTAAATATTTGCTATTGATTTCTGACTCATTATGAACTTTTCAATGACTTTTCAATGATACAAAAGTTAGTTCTACATCAAAAGCACTAAGACTTTAACATCCACAAAGCAAGCCAGGAATTACCATTAAAAAATGTTTAAAATAGTGTTTTTAGACCCATGGAAATAAAAAAAAACATGGAAATATCACACTGTAGCATTTTGTATGAAGATTTCAAAACATGGGAGAATGACATAATTATTATCACAAATAGTGAACCTTATATTACATTTCTAAGTATGATACCTGTTAAATTTTAGAAAAATGCCTATACAATCAATTATGTTAATGAAAGAACATTCTGAAAGTAATTTCTAAAAGTCTTGGGAACTCACAAGGAAATTTGATAGTGTGGTGAAGAGCCCAGTTTAGAAGGTGGTATGACTTTGAGAAGTCATGTGAGCACAGTCACCTTATTTGGGCAGCTGAAAAATCAGTTAACTGAATCAATGGTAGATGTGTGTGTCTCTGCTTCAGTCTTCCATTCTTTGCCAATCACAGTCACGTAAATCAGATGTTTTTAAACTAGGCTGTCATACATGAAGCTTTCAAATCTAGCGATTGTTGCTTTAATTATTTAATTTCTGAAATTAAAAACTATTGTATTATGTTGGGTTGATAATACCTAAAAATATTGCCTTGTATCTATCTTTCCTTATAAGTCTTATTATTTATTTATTTATTTTTAAATTCTAGATAGGTTCTTGCTATGTTGCCCAGTCTGATCTCTAACTCCCATACTCCAGTGATCCTCCTATCTCAGCCTTTCAAGAAGCTGGGATAATAGGTGTGTGCCACTGCACCTACCTTTCTTAAGGGCTTTTTTTCCTTCTTTTTTTTGGAGGGAGTGCTAACTGGAACTGAGGATTGAATTCAGGGGCACTGGACCACTGAGCCACATCCCCAGCTCTATTTTGTATTTTATTTAGAGACAGGGTCTCACTGAGTTGCTTAGCTCCTCACCTTTGCTGAAGTTGGCTTTGAACTGGAAATCCTCCTGGCTCAGCCTCCCAAGCTTCTGGATTGCATGCATGAGCTACCATGCTCAGTTTCCTAAGTGTCTAAAACAATATTATTATTAAACAGTAAAATTTCAACCTGAAAATAAATGTCCTCTCTATAGACAATATTTTTTCCTAAACAAAATGGAATTTTAATGAATCAGTTTCAGTACCAACTACTAGTTAAAACACCTGTGTACCCAAAAACTCACAATTAAGAAATCTCAAGACATTTCTTTCAGATCAGAATTTTTAAAGAGTAGGTTTTCTGTGTAAGTCCCTTATTCTGTCCATGAGCCCATTTCCCACCCTCTGAGGCTATTTTTGTTTAGACAAAGTCACTATCTCTACATTAGAGTATTTCTTTCCTACCCATACTTTTTTATACTCCTGAAACGTATTTTAACATAAACAATTGTGAGTGCCATTTTAATTATTTTTAAACTTAACATAAATGTTATTATGCTGTATCATTCTATAGCTTAATGCTTTTCCTTCATATTTTAGTAAAGCATATATAACTTCTGATGGCAATAGAGTACATTACACATTATGTAAACATAGACCATTTCCACAATGTTTTTACCCATCTGTTACCTATTGTTTTGATTCCATTTAGCATCAACTATATTAACAAATGATAATTATGTTTACTAATTATGATGCAATGATAAACCACACATATTTACAAAATTCGTTTGTTTCAGAATAATCATAGGGATATACCTTTTACAAATTCGTCTATATATTGACAAATTTCTCTCCAAAATAGCTGGACTAATATGTAATTCCCATATTTGTGTATGAAACTTTGTTTTTTTCTAAAACAAACCTAACAAATATTTAGTAATATTTTTGTCATTAAATTTCAATGTATGTGCAATAGTATGTTTCTGTACTTAATCACGAGAGAGGCTGAGCTTCACCTTAAATGAGGTCACTAAATAATTCTTGAAGATAAAATATTATTAATAATTCTATTTAATTTGTCAATCAAACAAAATAATAGAGAATATTTATACTTGTCATATTTTAAAGATCTTGGCTGTTATAATAGGAAAGTAAGATTTACTGTTGTTTAGAAATAGATAAAAGTGATATAACATGGAATGCTTTTGTTTGGGTCTGGAATTTGCCTTAAAGGTTCACGCATGTGGTAAAGGCTGAAGACTTGGTTTCCAGAATGGTGTGACTGGGAAATTGTGGAACTTTTCAGAGGTGGAGCTTAGTGGGAAGTCTTCTAGTTGTTGAAGATGTGTACTTGAAGGGGATGGTGGAGCCTCAGTTCCTTTCTCTTCCTCTTCTGCTTTCTGGTGATGAAGTGAGTAGCTTTTCTCCTTACATCGTGTTCTCCCTGACATGATGTGCTGCCTCACCACAGGCACAAAGGCAGTGGGATCCATTCATCATGGACTGGAACCTCCCAAAATGTGAGTCAAAAGAAAATTTTTATCTTTATAAGTTGATTATCTTAGGTTAGGGTTACAGAGATAAAAAAGTTGGTTAACACAGGGTTATTATTGCTTAGACCATAGAAAAACTCTTTTCAAAAATATATTGGCCCAAAGAGTTTCTTTGTGAAATGAAAACATATCCAAATAGAACTATGAGTATAGCAGAATTTAGGGTAATATAAATTTGACATTTCAAATCATTAAAATATAATTTGCTATTCACAAACTGATAGTGAACCAATTTACTTAATAGATTATAAAATACAAAAAAATTTAATTTTATTTTACAGCAAAAATTTCCTAATACACTAAATTTCTAAGTAAAAATTTACTCACAGAGATACCAAAAAACTATATTAGAAAAATGTTCTGATTTTTCTAACATAGAAAAATTGTTTTCTGTATTAGAAATATAAATATGAATGAAAATATAAATATGAATCATTTTTTTCAAAATAATAACAAAGAGAATCCAGAAAGTATAAAACAAAAAGTTTAAATTTACCTCTGAAAAATTTAACAATGAGCAGGAACAAACTAACATTAAACATTGGAAATATTTAGATATAAAATGATTAATACACACAATAAAAAAGGATTACCACTGACAATAGATTATTAAGTAAAGGAATTGCACAAGTAATTCACAGAGGAAGAAATGCCAATGGAATAGCTTATGAATATATAAACAATACAAAATGGCTTTAGTAATCAGTAAAATGAAATTAAAATAATAATAACCCCTGATAATTTGCTTACCAGACTGTAATTCTTAAAATGTAAATATGATATTAACATTAAAGATTAATATAATTAAAATTGTATTAATATGTTGTAGAAGACAAATTATGACTTTTTAAACCTTAAATGTGATGTTAAAAATGCAACTATTTTATTTTCTACAGAAATATGCATTTAAATAAATAGATCTGTAGATAACCTTAATTGCATCTTTCATTTTAATAATAAAATAATGGATGATAGTTCAATTCTATTATTAAAATAGCCCATTGATTGATGGTGTATACATCCAATGTAAGTAGATGTTGAATATGATGTAGCTGTTAAAATTACAAATTTGATCATTTTTTAGTAATTTATATACAGTTTGAAAATAATTTCACCAAATAAATCAAATACGATTGATAGCAATAGTTATTTCTGAGAAAGATTTGGAATTATGGGTAAGACACGATGAGGGAGATTTTGACCTTATTGTGAATATTAAATACTTATAATAATTTATACTGTTAGTCATGACTGTATTGTGATAAATGAGAATTAAAATAAATTTGAGCTTCAAAACTGTCATCTTAAATTATTCATGAATAACAGATAAAAAGTGATACTATCTTATAACTCTCATTTTATGAACATTATATAATCTATTAATGTTTCTTATGAGAACAAAGTATTGGAACTCATAACTTTTATGCATTAATTTTGACTTTTCATTTTGAGATAATTGTAGATTTTCGAGCAGTAGAACATGTATGTCCTTCACTCCCAATGATAATGTTTGCATAGCTGCTGACACATTAACTTTATATCAAGAAGAGGTATACAGACATTTTATAGTAAGTATTGTGCTTATAGTTCTTTCCAGTGTGTAACTTTAGACTAGAAATAGAAGTATTTAGCTTTAAATCTTAGCTGCAGATAGGGATCTTTATATGTGTTCAAGCATTACAGGAAGATATGAAAATAATGCATTTTAAGCCAATACTGATCAAACTTTTCAATTGTACATCACTATTAATATTGAAAATATGTAAAATGCATGTGTGCTACAGTTCTAATGATAGCAAAACATAAAATAGAAATGAAAAATTGTAAAGACTAAATTAAAATATTTAGAAAATATTGCTTACTTGTTAATTATATTAAATACCATTTGGATTTTACTAAAAATGCTTTGTACTTTTGAATATGTTGATGATATTTGAAAATACCATTTTATTCCTTTGAATCATAACAGTTTGAATGTTCTAAATTTTAAAAGTTTCAATATATGTTCCAAGGACTATCAGAATTAGAAATGAGAAAAATATCTGCCAAAAAACAAAAGCACTGTATTTTGGTGTGTTTGGATGTGTGTACAGGTGAGCACTTAATTACCACGGGAAACACTTGAACATATTTAAAAATAGAGTGATGAAAGTTGAAGAGAAAGGAAAAAAGAGGAGCAAATTGACAGAATAAAGTTCCAGAGAATAAAGCAGGAAGGAAATTTCATATAAAGGAGCCACGGATAGGAGGTTCACTTCTTTGAAAAAGAAGGAAGGAGATTTTGATGAACAGATAAATGCAGATATTCTGTGAATACCTTTTTAGACAAAGTTTCTCTTTTCATATGAGATAAAAACAGATGCTGATTTTGATGGGAATTAAATCTAATCTATACTTTGTCTTGTTTCAATGGAAACTGTTTATAGTTTTAATAAGCCAGGTGCTTATTACTTATTGTATTACAATTGTTTATTGCTTCTCAGCTCTTATAAATGCAATTGTTTTATATTTTAAAAACACTAGTGTCTGCATAGAACTTGAAGTTTTCACACTGCAAGGCAAAGTTTTCATCCTCCACCCGTGCATAGTATACTTCTATTTACTGCATTTGTCACAAGTTAGGTTCTTTGAAAACAGGTGCTTAGAAGCCAACATCTGTGAAAAGAAGGGGAGGAAGCAGGGTTGTGCAGAGAGAGAATTTCAAGAGCTATGCAGGCTCAAAAAACCTCAGCCAACTCCAAAGGGAGCTCCGAAGCCAGAACGCTCATCTTAGCAAACTTCTGGGGCAAAGATGGTCAGGCTTAATGTCCCTTTTTCATTCCACCTAGGCTACCCTGGAAAGGATGTTACTTGTACCAGGCCTGTCATTGAGGTTGAAACTAATGGAATTGATTCTTTAAAGCATAGAGAGAGAACAGATCCACAGACCACAAATTGCTAACCAAAAGATGTTTTCTATATATTGAATATGTCTAGCCAGCCTCTATCAATTGCATCTCCTAGCTAAATATTAAAACCAGTTTTTGTCTTCCTTACATATAGTCTCCTCCCTTCCCCTTACTTTCCAATGCCCAAAACCATATATGAAAAATTGATTTTCTAAGTTCAAGAAAAGGGTATTTTCTAATAACCCAGAGATCATTTTATACTCATTGATTAAGTAATCAATGTCAGTGATATCGACAAATTTGGACAGAAAACCTAAGATCAGAATGCCTCCTGTGCCTACAGAATCAGATACTCTTTGAGTGAACTTAGGGCATGTGTGTATTGCAAAAGTTCTCAGCATGTTAGAAACGACTAACAAATTTCTCTCTGAAGTCCAGGAGAAGAAATAAGTTCTCAAAGGTGTGATGAGGAATGAAGATTGGAATAGTTGCTGCATGTGAAGGAGAGAATATGGACAGCATGGACAAGGAATACGATATGAAAATGGAAAGACTGCAAAGCAACACAATCTGCACCAGACCAGAGGTGACTTGATCAAGCAAATGTCAGAAACAAGACTTGGACATAAAGGTGAATGAAGCTGTTAAGGAGGAATTTGTGTCTGTATTCCCCTTGATTATCTTGACACCCTTGCACATGTCAGAGGATCAATAAATATTTCCTAGGACAAATGCTTTGAAAGTAGAACACATAACTAAATTCCTGCAGAAGCGGAACAAGCACTGATTGCACTCGCTGGTGACTGTTCCAGGTACGTGGCAGAGCCCATCTGCTCTACCAGATGCCCAGTGGTTGATTGGACAACAAATGTGTGGGAGGCAAAAGGCTTCTCTTTCCAAAAAGGCCCCCAGGAATGAGGCCAAGGCAACTGTGCCAGGACCACTCCTAACCTCTGTCAATAGCCTCATAATCATATTGAGCTTCCCTAATTTAACAAGAAACTTCCACAAATATGTCTGGAGAGGATTGACCTGCATTTTGTGGCTTAAAATAAGCAAACTGCGTGTTTCTGATACAAGTAAAATCATAAGATGTATGATCTGCAAGTCTCTGTTGCTTATGTTTGCTGTGCCTTCCTTTAAGCACAGAAGAGCAATCTCTGAGGACACTTAAGCTGATTTCATATTTCTAATTCTTGGCTTACTCTTAGCAAGCTTTGAAGCATGATTATGTAATCATTGCCTTAAATTTTATTTTTCCTACATCAACATAGGCTTGATGTCATGATAGAATATGTAACCCAAGTTTCATTTTTTGCTATAATACAAATACATGGTAATATCTTAATCTTAAAACATCTTTTTATATACAGTGATTCTCCCCACTTCCCTAGCTAAATATTCCCTGAGCTCAATCTTCTCTCCAGAGTATTTTCATAAGTCTCTTGTTAAATTAGGGAAGCTCAATATGATATGAGTTTGCTCTTTTCTTCTCTCAGATTTTATTTTTTCCTTTCTTCTGCTCAAATGTGCCCCCCTCCCTCCCTCTGATACACACACGCACACACACACACAGAGTTATTTTATTTTTATTTATTTATTTGGTATCATGGATTGAATCCATTAGCCACTGAACTCTGTCCCTAGCCCTTTTTATTTTTTATATTGAGGCAGGGTTTCACTAAGTTGCTTAGGGCCTCATTAAGTTGCTGAGGCTAGTTTCAAACTTGTGATCCTCCTGCTTCAGCCTCCTGAGTTGCTGGGATTACAGGTGTGCACCGCCTCTCCAGGCAGACACAGTTATTTCACTACTGGTAGTATACAGTAGATGGGATACCAATTGTTTTAATTCCAGGAAATAGCTTTTTAATAATATTGAATTCGTACACCCCCAGTACCACGGTATCTAAGGCTTTGTTTGAATCCATCAAGGTTTCTCAATAAATCCAGAGGCAAACATTATTGTCCTTTGTCAGAGATGAGGAAAATGGAGCCTAGAGTGTTTCGGGGATGGGCCTGGATCCACATAGCTGCAAATCTGCCAGATTCCAAAACACATGTTCCATCAGGTGCCTCTGCCGCTTCCTTGTCTAGGAAATATTGAATATTTTTAGAGGGAGGAAGGATATAGAGGCAATATTTCTGTCTTGTAACCAGTTGATATATACAAGTGCCTCTCTGTTGTGAAGTCTGCCCAGTTCTACCTAACACCCAAACAGCACTTTAGAAATGGCCAACGATAAAGCCAGCACTGTAGTTTTCAGGTAATGACACCTTGTCAACACAACCTAGTATTTGAGGGAAAATTCATTGTAAGATGGAATCCAGTAGAAGCTTTGAATGTGAATGGAGAAAATTTTATAAGATGACAAGACACATTTATCTAAACATAAAATGGCAGAAAATGTTGGCTTTGTTTTCTATTTGTTATACAAAGCAAACACTGTGCATCTTGAACATGAGAACCAGAGAGATTCAGGACAGGTTATTAACTTACCTTGATTTCTCATTAAAAAAAAATAAAGTGATTCCTTAAGCCAAAGAGAAAAATCACATTTTTGAAATATAACTACTACCCATGAAAAGGTATTCACTTACTATACTTTTTTTTCAACGTTCTAAATTTAGCCAGTTGAATTTCTCTTGTAACTTCTTGCACTAAAACTGCTTCATAAGAGAAATAAGTCTTAACTATAAGATTTATTTCAGAATAAGGTTGAATGAAGAATAAAAACATATATAGGGTTGAACACAAACTATGATATTAAATACTAGTCTATCTTGGGAAATAAGATTGTGTGAATCATAATGTATAAAATGGGAATAATAGTTACAGTCTTATCAAGGATTGGGACAAATTAAATCATATACTATATAAAAGAGCTCGGCATTTTAAACAGCACTGGTACCACTTATTGATATATACTGAAAGTGACATATGGCATTTGTAGAATTTATTATAAATTATAGAACTTAGGTTCAGGCTTTGTTATCCTAATTAAACATATATCTAATTCTAATCACACCCCAAGATTTTGGCTGATATAAATACACAAACCTCTGGAAATTGTTCAGATGTATACACCCAGTCTTCTTTAGTAAGACTTTGTGCTTACCTTCCTTGATCATGCTGTGATACAAATCTCTGTGGACAAATGCAAGAGAATCTGTGAATGAGCATTGATTTGTAAGATGAGGTTATTACAGGGGTTTTAAGCAGGGAGGCTGGTCTTTCAAACAAGAACAGGATACTGCCACTGGCGAGGTAGGCCCAAGTGACCTGGGTTTAAGATTCTTTGCTTTGTCTGTTTCCAACCAGTGAACCCTTTCAGTTATGAGGATCTCAATCTCTTCTAAGCAATGTCCTAACCTTTATGTGAAAGAACTGATGAGGCTGCAAAGTCAACTTCTGTTATAATTTCGCAAACCACTCAATTAAAATTTGTGTCTGACTTTAATTAAGACCAAGCCTGTGGCTATCAGGAACAAGGACTTGTTTTAAGACTGTCATAGGATTTCTGCAGTCATTTTTCTCTAATTTGAATTGAGAGCATAAAGAGCTGAGCTCGTTGTTTTCTCCCTGTAAGTTATCCAGTGCACTCCTTGGGGTCATCCTGACTGCAGTTAACAGTTGAATGAAGCAGTGAGTTGGTCCCCCAAGGAACTTGCTTCATCACCATAAAGCATGGTGATAATGTAATTAATCATGATGCTACTACATGATGTGGATTTGTAGCATCCCCTCTACCGTGTTGTAAGGATCTGGGTACTATGTTCCTGACCAAGAACATGACCAAACCCATTCCAAACCTCTTTTTTTTTTTTTTTGAGTCTCCATTCCTGCTACCCACGTTTTTCTCAGCCAGTTGAAGGCCAATGAGGAGACATGTACTTCATCAGTTACCTCAACAACAAAACAACAGCAACAAATTAACATCGAAGAACTGCTAACTAGAGATTGAAAAAATCAAAAAGGCAAAAGGAAGCATTACAGTATTGTGCAGGTAGTAACTGCAAAAAGTACCTGTAAGCTTAGAGTTTAGCAACAAAGGGAAGAGACTAAAATTATTCAAAATTGGGAGCAAGAACAAGAGACTCTCCAGAGAGGATGTTTACATATATGAAGAAAAGGCTGAGAGGCGCTGGGACCCCTGATGGGGGTGTCATGAGCCTCAGGAGTTCTGGAAAACCTACAAACTGGTATGGAATGCTGCTGCTGGAACTATCATTCTGCCACCTCCAGGGTGAATAACAAGCATCCCTGAACAACACATTCCTTGTATCTACTCTCTACTTCATACACTCAAAATACATCTATATTGTTATTTTTCAAATCTTCTAAAAATAATTTTCCTTTTGTTAGGAGGGAAAATGTGATATTTTCTTTTTTCTTTTTGCATCAAGTAAAATCTATTATACTTTTTTTTAAAATAAGAGAATGGATGACTCAACACCTCCATGCTTGACCTCAGCAACTTCTCTTATCTTACCTTCCAATAGAATATATACCAGTAACCAGTCATTATTCTCTCTGCCATTATTATTATTATTATTATTATTATTATTATTATTAGGATTGAACCCAGGGCCTTGTGCCTGTGAGGCAGGTCCTCTACCAATTGAGCTATATCCCCAACCCCATTAGTTTGTTTTGCTGTTATTTTAAGATTCCTGATGCATAGAATACCACCTCTATTAGTCTTATTCAGATATTTTTTGTCAAGGCCTAGATCCATTTTTTAAACTATATATTATGTATATGGTAAGAATAGAAAGATATAATAATATGATAAAAATTTTATTTCACTATTATTTTTGCCCCAATTCCTATTTTTTTCTAGTTTATTAGTATTTGCTAATCCAAGAGAAAACATTAGGTGGCACCACTTTGTTCAGTTCTCTCTACGAGTCTGAACTCATTGTGGGAGACTGTGCAGTGAGCTGGATGGTCTGGATGAGCTGACTGATAATACCCTGAGGGTAAATTAAGATTCAGAGGAGAAGAATATGTGGGAGGAACTACACAAGCTAAATCACAGGCACAAGAGCTCCCCGTCATGTCAAGTGTGCTGTGCTCACAAGGGTGATTCTGAAGCAGCAAACCATTTATTGAGAGAAGGCTTTAGGTATGTCTCCACGGTAATAATAGAGTTTGGGCTTTATGGAAAAAGCACCTGAGTCTAAGCCAAGAAGTAAGGAGTGACAGAGGAAAAGGAAAAGGGTATAATGCCCTGCACACATCTGTGTATTCTTCCCATTATATTTTGAACTGGATTAAATAGGAGAATTAGTAATGAAAAAGATGGAGCTGTCAGAGATCTTTTATTCCTTATATTGAAATACTGGAATACTACTATTTATTTACTGTTTACCTTTTTTTTAAAAAAATATTTTTTCATAGTAATGCACAGTGTATAGTAAACTTTGGTATGTTTGGCTATATTTTTAGGCGCACTGCAGATGCAATGAATAGGCTCCTTGGGCCCTCATTTCTGATGCTGCTCCCTATTTTGTTTAAGCATGTGGGAGGATAAATAACTTGCCCTGCATTTAGTGTGACTCCATATACTAATTATCGTAATTGGAGAAATTTCATTTTATCACTATAATTTTTGCTTCAATTCTGGAAAATGGCATTTTGTTTTTATTTGACAAATAAAATCTATGAATTCTTGATGAGGTACATATGGAAGTTCATCAAAAGTTTATTCCTTCATGGCCATATTTGGTGCAAACTAAAACTGCCAACAAGTCATTTACAGAACTTTCCTTATGAACAGGAATAAAACCACAGACTTTGAGTTATGGAGAAGTACATTTTTATCGACTGTATTTCAGATAATGGCAAGGTTATGACACTGTTGACAGAGCTGCTTCACACATCTGTTAAAATTGCTGCATGCTGCAGGATGTTAATAAACAAGTATTTTAACTTCAATGATGCCACAATTTAAAATATTTCAGCTTGTGCTTTGTTTGTGCCATTTTTCTTAAATAAAGTTATTATTTTTATATGTAAGATCATTATTTCTTTAGTATTTCACACAGTTTCCTCACTTAAGGTAATTTTTCATTATAATCACTGAAGTTTTAATAATAATATTTACTTATTTGGATCTATGTAGAGGAATTTTTTACATGACCAAATCTATGTGGTACAATCAAGATACTAATATTTTTCTCTTAAAAGCAAAACAACAAAAAATATATTGCTCTAAGGCAAATAAAAATAAAATTAAAATGTCAAGGTAGCATTTTCTGTAATATACCTTTGTATACTGTGATGCTTTAGTATACTAAACAGGAAACAAACCTTTAAAAAGTAGGCTATTATTTGTAGTTTGTTGTAACCACTTGCAGAATTCAGTTTCTCTGTATTGATTCAAGTTTCTATCTGGAATCATATTCCCTTTGCCTGAAGACTTCTTTAATATTTCTTTTCATATCTACTAGCAATGAATTTTCTCAGCTATTTTCAGAAAAAAAAATTCTTTATGTCACTTTCATTTTGTAAAGATATTTCCACTAGCTAGAAAATTTTGCTGTGGCAGTTCCCCTTGTCCCCAATTAAGTACCCTCAATAAGTCATTCCACTGACTTCTGATTTGTTTAGTTTCCCTAGGAGGTCTACTACAGTTCATCTCTTTATTCTTATGTATGTATTGTATCTGTTTTAGTCTGTTTTGTGTTGCTAAAATAGAGTAGAGCCAATTGGGTAATTGACAAAGAATGTAATCTATTTTCTCACAATTATGGAGGTCAGGAAGTGTGAGACAAGACCACAGAATCTGGTATCTTGGTTAGGTCCTTCTTATTATGTCCTCCTCTGACAGAAGGCAGTAGGTCAAAAAGGGGTGACAGAAGAGCAGAGGAGAGTGAATCCACTCTTCCAAATCCTTTCATAACTCTTAATCCATTCCGGAATGCAAAGCCCTTTTGACCTAAGCACCTCTATCAGGTCCCATCCTTGACACTGCTACTTTGGGGATTAGGATTCCAACAGGTGGATTTTGGAGGGGGATAAAGACATTCAATCCCTAGTAGTGTTCTTTTGTTTCCTCTGACTGCATTTAAGATCCTCTCTCTATTGGGGAGTTCAGCAATTGGAAAATATGTCTATATGTATTTAAAATTTATCGTATTTAGAATATTTGGTCTTCTTGGATCCTTGATTTTTACTGTTTTAGAAATTTTAAGGCATTACTTTTTTCATTTTTATACATAGTTTTGTCTTGTTCTTTATATACTTTGTCCTTCTGACATTCCAATTTAATGTGTATTAATCTGCTTGCAATTTTCCTACAGTTCTTTTTATTTCCATTGTGTTTCAGTTTGCATTATTTCTACTGACCTACTTAAAGTAATTATTTCCTTAGCTATCCTCAATGTATCTGTCTTATGGTTTCTCTTTCTTGAAATATCTGTTTGAACATCTACTCTTTCCTCTACATCACTTAACAAAGAAACCATAGATGGTTTAAAATATCGAACAGTTCAAACATTTGGATTATCTCTGTTTCTGACTTTTGTTTATTTCTTTGTTCTTTGATAAAGTTGTATTTTTTTTATATTAGCTGTCTCATAACTTTTTATTGATTGCTGGGTAGAATAATATTTGTTCTTGGATGTGAGCATGATTGTTCCTTTGTCTGGCTAATAATTGTATGTGGTCAAGTCACTCCATTAAGTAGAGGTATAATTTAGTTTTGTTGCTTCTTTGAGGACTTTTAATGAACCAAAACTTTGAATTCCCTTTGCAGTAATGTACTATGGCTGTGTGCTTATTAATATGGGGATTAAAACTCATGGCAGTTTTTCTGTGTGTTAATACGCTATTCCAAGCCATCAGTTATTCTAGCACACCTATATCAAAGAAAGAGTCTCTCACTACCCTGCTTTTCTACTTGATGTTTGCTAGTTGGGTGGTAAAGAGCAAGGCTGCTATTTCTGCTTTTGGTTCAGGCTCACAATTAGACAAACCTTGTGACTAGAACTTGGTATGATGCTTCCTCAGCTCTCTAGACCCTCTTTTCTTTTGCAGTCAAACTACCTTTTATCTTGGACAGGTTTTGTGCATGAAGTGCGTTCTGCCTGTCTCCCATTGGTAGACCCTACATGATATTGCTATGGGCTCCTGGCAACCCTGGATTGCTTTCTGCTTTTCCACAAAGATTTTATTCTTTTACCAGAAGGCCAGTAATAATAAAACTTTCTCATGCTCTGTCTTCTTCTGCAAATGTTCATCAAATTCATATGTTGAAATTCTAGCCTTCAAGATGATGGTAGTAGGAGGTGAAACTTTTTGGTTCTTCCCTCATGAATGGTATTAGTGTCTTCATAAAACAGAACCAAAGAAACTCTTATTTCTTCTACTATATGAGAATACAGCAAGAAGGCAAACTCTATAAACCAGGAAGTGTGCTTTTACCACAGATACTGCTTGCACTTTGATTTTTAGAATTCCCAGACTTCATAAATGTAGAAAATACATTTCTGTTGTTTATAAGCTATATCATTAAAGGCATATTGCTATAGCAGAAAGAATGGACTGTAAGGATTAGAATCTATCCTGTCCATCCTCCAGAAGCTCAAGGTATTTGCTCTGCATCTGAGAAGGACCCAGGTAATAATAGTGTGATGTTCTGTGCCTTTCCCATAGTGGCAGCTCATTCCTTCTTATGTTTCTGCATAACCACAGAAGCTATTGTCTCGTCTCCATTTTCCCTGCAATCTTTCTTGTGGGCAACTTATAGAGGTCAATAGAAAAGATCCTGCAAGTAAGTATGACATCCTCTTGGCTTGAATCCCCCAGGGGTTCTAAGCTACCCCGTGTTTCACACTTGTCTTTTATCAATTAGTTAAAATTTCATCTATGTCTTTCCTTACTTATGTGGAATCTCATACCTCTACAATCATGCTCTGCCCCAGCTGTTTCTTTTTTGTACAGATTATTTCTCCTTGAATTCTAGGGTACTTTTTTACCTAGTAAGTCCTATGCATTTGGAAAAAATATGTTTTGTGCTTTATTCAGCTTTTTCTCATTATAGTTTATTCAGTTTATCCTTGCAGATTTCTAAAATAAGATAATTTCAATAGATTGAATTTTAAGGGTATTGACCTTGCCAATGATTAAGATCACTCATCAATGTTATAATCAAGTAATATACTGTTATCAAGGGACATGCTGAGCTCTAAATCATATAACCTAAGTATATCTTGTATAATTAATCTTTCCTTTCATGATTTGAGTATAGTTATCTATAGCTGTATCTTAACTCAAAATGGTATAATAAAGCCATGTTGTATAGTACTTTAAAAATTTTCTGTTTTTCATAAGCTCCTTTAATTTGGGGCTGAATATAGATGTATCTCTGAGAATGGACACCACCACATTTAGTGAATGCAAAGATCTTTGACATGAGTGATACAGACAATTTCTATTTTCCTGTTATCTTTTTCTTTTTTATTTTTTATGTGGTGCTGAGGATCGAACCCAGTGCCTCACGCATGGTAGGCGAGTGCTCTACCTCTGAGCCACAACCCTAGCCCTTGTTATCTTTTTCTATTTCTTAATTTACATCTTTTCTAGGAAGATAGCTCCTCTAGTTAGTGGAAGAAAGGAAGAAGGCAGTGGATGGATTAAGGTGAATTAAGCTCCATATGGGCTTCAGGTATCATGCACAAAATATTTTATGACTAAACAAGATTTCTCAATACTCTTTCCCTGAAATGGAAGCACATGAAGAATACTTAGGATAATAATAGAAATAATAACCAAATATGTATGTTAAGCATTTTGTAAAGATTATTTCTTTGAACACTGATAAACTTATTATAGAACTACTACTAATTATGACATGATATATGTCTCTGTTGGTGGCTCCATTTCCTCCATGCCAAAGTTGACGTGACACTGCCTTGCAGTCACCCTTAGTCAAGATTCACATTATCTAGTTCTCATAGGCATCCATATGAACATCCCAAAAGATGTTCTGCTTTTCCAGGAAGTTCCTCTCAGGCAGTCTTAGATCTCCATGAGTATCTTAGAGACTGGCTTTCTATCATTTCCTAAATATTTCACTGCCTTTTAAGGGTTTGACTGAAATCATCTTCAGTGACATTATACAATATATTCAAACTTTTTAAACTTGGAAAATTAGGCATAATATTACCCAGACTCTCCCCCCTATAACCCACATACTCTCCATTTCTGGGGATTGAACTCAAAGTCTTGTACATGCTAGGCATAGCTTTACCACTGTGTGTTCCCAGCTTTCACCCAGGATCTTAAAAGAGGTAACCTGTCCATCCTTTCTGATAGAAACAGGATGGTTTCCTCTGCATAAAAAGGATGTCTATATTTCTGGGACACAAAGTCCTGATGATTCCCCAAGGATTAGGATAGAGATTCAGAGAGAGTGAGCAGATTTTTATTTATTTATTTTTGCATGATGAGTAGACCTTGAAAATAATATGACTTGTTTATATACTTACTAGGAAAGTTTACAAGCAATATTACAGGGTAAAATGGGGTGAAATGGGAATCAAGGCATGCTCAAGTTTATGTGGCACTTTAGTGTCTCACCTGGAAATAAAACTCTATCTTGAAGATGTTTCCTATAGAAAGAGTTTGCATTGTGGGCCTCAGGCAAAAGGTCATCCTGGCTCATATAACAGAGCTATACATATTTTAATTGCCATTTATCTCAGACTAGTGACTTTGTGATTTATTTGTTTGTAACTTAGAAAGTTTCATTTCCAAAAGATAATATTTTGAATTTATTCAAAAAATTATCCATTTATAGAATTATATCATTTGAGTTTATCCCTGTACTACTTAAAAAGATTGATGTGAAATCACAAAGTGACAGCCAATATTTCTATCGTTTTCCTCTAAGATTATCTCTAGGGGAAAATCACAAGTATATAAATGTCAAAGTTATCTTCCATGCACAGAAACATTTTGAGTACTTATAATATTTTGGTAAGTAACCTTTCTAATTTTTTATTAGGGGACATATGAAAAGGAAAATCTAGTATGTGTACAGTAGAAACAAAATATCAGATTTGTATTTCATATCATACTTGACATAAATAGAATATGTGCTGCAGACATTTAAATGGACATTTGAGGAGCTTTTATTTACATTTTTATGACAATAAATATGATTAAGAAGAGACAACATACACAGTATATTAAAATGAGAAGACTTCTCATACCAGGTGGTTGGTTTTATAGAAAGATCTTGAACTGAATAATTTCTAAGCAAGCTATTCTGTATCAGTCAGCTAAAAATTCTAATCTTAAAATTAATTGGATTAGTTCAAGGTATAAGCTGAAAATTTTTAAATTTCAAAGAGTACATGTGTTTTAATGACACAATACTTGAGTAGCTGACAATGATGATATGCAAAATTTTGAGATTATATTTTTAATAAGTTATTGGCAGTAAAATCAGATGAGTTTTTGTTCTTGAATTTGAAGTCATAAGAATTCATAAATTAAATATATATATGTATACCTGAAAATGCCTTAGGAAATTATTATAAGCAGCAAATTATTTCAAGTCTACCTATATGTTTTCTCTTAATACTTAGCAATTAGATAAATTTTTGCAACTTTGCTATATATATATATATATATATATATATATATATATATATATATATATATAATATACATACATATGCATGATGACATGATTGAAGCTCAGCCAGAAATATNACATGAAGAATACTTAGGATAATAATAGAAATAATAACCAAATATGTATGTTAAGCATTTTGTAAAGATTATTTCTTTGAACACTGATAAACTTATTATAGAACTACTACTAATTATGACATGATTGAAGCTCAGCCAGAAATATCCAAAGCTCATATACATTATTAATTTATTATTCATTTTTCTATTCTTCAGAGTATTTTATGTTTATTCAAAAGTCTGTATTTCTTGAAAATAAATGAACTAAAAAAGAGCAATTTATCATTGATATGGCAATAAGTCTTACCTGTTTAGAATCTCTGTAAATAAGGCATCCATGAACAAGACAAAAAAAAAGAAATAAAAAACATCAACTTGATGAAAATATTCATTTAAATAAGAATCTGTTTAAAAAAAATAAATGTTGTGCATTAATGTTTTTAAGTTACAGAAGAATGAGTATGACCTTGAACAACATATAAATTTGAGGATTCTTGTGTGATTCTCACTTGTGGAGTACACATGTGATCTCCGTCACATGTACTTAAACAGATGCATCCACATATACACATTATGCTCCATAGGTATCCTTCTTTGCTCTAGTCATTTTAAAAATGTAAATCTGACATTCTTCAAGAAAACATCAAAGTGGAAAATTTCACTCATAATACACTTAAAAAAAAAAACCTCTTCCTCCTTCTCCTTTTACTCCTTTCTTTTTTTTCAAATATTTATTTATTTATTTTAGTTATTGGCGGACACAACATCTTTGTTTGTATGTGGTTCTGAGGATCGAACCCTGGCCGCATGAATGCCAGGCGAGCACGCTAACGCTTGAGCCACATCCCCAGTCCCTCCTTTATTTCTTTATCTCCTCCTCCCCCCACCACTCTCATCCTTGATCCATCAAGTGACCACAAGTACTGCCCCTGAGATTCATTTTTCCCCTCTTTACTTTCCTCTCCCTTCTTTTTAAAGTTTGGTCTATTTTCTTTTTTTCATGAATTTTCTATTTTCTTTAGAGAAAATTAGTTTAGAAGTTTTTAGTTTTTTCCATAACTCTTTATCTTATTGTTCAGTGAATGAACAGCAAGTAAATTACCAGAAACAAAATTCTCCCAATGCCATGTGTGAGGATGAGGGTGGTGAAGGAATATTCAGCAGTTTTCTCTGGGCATATCTGCATAAGTATCCATATATAAATCAAGAAACATATATTGATATCTCTCTATTTTAATTCATTGTTAATATTAACAGGGCAATACTGTATAATTTTTCAAAATACTATATCAAATACAATTATCTTGAATAACACTAAGCTCCTAATGGATAACATCTCTCAATGGATTGTTAGTATGCCTTATGCAAGAACAGAGATTAAAATATAAGAGAAAAGATTGGTGTTACAGATTTAAATTTTATTAAAAACTTTTTGCATAGTAAGAGGTTTAAGGCACACCACTTAGTTGAAAATGGTGTCTAAATGCAATAGAGGCCACATATTTGTTTTAAAATATATTCATTTTAAAGACTTGAATTAGGTGTAATTTACTTTGGAAAATACCATAATAATCCAGAAAATACATTTGAAAGGCAGATTAGTGTTGACCTATCATAATACTTGTCATTAGAGAGCAGCAGTACCGCTAGAGAGACCTTATCTCCTAGAAGTTAAAAGATGGTGACACTTTCCTGTGTGCATTTAATTTGTTTACATAAAAATTATCTACTGTGTAATTTTAACATCCAGTGGTACTTTTTATTTACCAGTGTGAGATTTCAAACTATTTCTGGAGCAAGTGTTAATAATCATACTTTCAACTATTTAAAGGGTAGACAGTTTGATTTTAGTTCTTCACTTACAATAATTTGGCACTGCATATAACTGCAAGCATATTTATCAAAGATCAGCTTTAATTTATGTTTTAAAGATATTTAGAAGGTACTACTGAGCCTTAAAAAGCTAGTAGGTTTCCTCTTCTGTGAAAGAGAAGTATGTCTTTACATCTCTCAAAATTTAATTATTTCAATGCATTGAAGTTTTAACCTGAAATTTTATAAAAATATAGAAGAAATGAATAGATACCTTGGCACATATTTTTGTAAATATGAGTCATGAAATGCAACATATAAAAGCAAGCAAAATATAATAAAAAGGGAATTGAATTATGTGAGTGATTAAGTTCAGGACAGAGCTATGGGTGCAGCTCTAGCATCTGATGGCCTGAGTTTACTCAGGAAAAATGAGGAAATAACAGTTCCCATTTCATAATGTCCTGAAGATTCCAAGATACAATTCTCCCTGATAGTTTATATTTCCAGAGGGAGAGAAGTCTGGGGCCAGAAGTGGGTGCCCCAGGGTGGGGGTGTGTCTTGCTTTTTTTTTTATAGATCTCAGATTTCTCTTCTCCCGACTTCCTCTTTCTATCCAGTGTGCCTTCTCAAAGAATAGCCCCAGGGGGTAATTGCTTCTGTTGGAAAGTGTGATCCTTCTCCTCCTTCCCAGGTGTTAGCAACCTGCTGGGGTGTGGGGTGGAAGAGGGTGTTAACAACCCATTTCCTTTTCTTTTGTAATTAGCTCTCATCTTTCCAACTCCATCACTTATTATCAAGCTGACTACCTGTCCTTTGCCCCTGTCTCACTATTACTATTATTATTTTCTGAATTAATTCAAATTTACTCCTGGCTAATGAAAAGCTGATCTCCCTTTTTTTTTTTTTTTCCTTTTAAAGGTGCTTTATTTATTTTTCTAAGGTGGTCTCTTTTTTTAGTGGGGTAAAACAACTCAGAGATTTTATAGAAAGCATTTATAGTAAGAGAATCTTACTCTCCATGTGGAGAAACATTTTTGAAGCCCATCTATGTTGCTATATTTTGTGTGTGCTGAAACTGAATATATTAATTATTATTGTCCATCTCTTGTTCAGTAAAGTCTCAGTTTAATTAATGTTGATTAACTAAAGGTCACAATATTTTCCTTGTGTGATTAGGAAATAAATAATAAGACACTTTACCTAAATAGCTCTTATCAAAAGCAGAAAGTAAAGAAAATAAAATGAATGTAGCATAGCTGCTCTTGTGTCCCAGCCTGAGGTTCCAGACAGTAGGATGGCCTGGACTATTACTGGCATACTCACTGTCAACAGGGAGCAGGATATCCTGTGCACTCAGCTTGGTGGTCAGATGGTAAACAATGGAGACTGCTGTGGCCCTTCCGCTTATACTGGAGTTTACTTTAACCCATTATGTCCCATTGTCCTATGTATAGAATACCTATAAAAACTTAAAGTGAGCAATTGTATTAGTATCCTCTAAAAATGCTTAGGCTTTCATGGGTATCCCATAGAGTCATAATGGGGTAAACCCATGATGTCCAATTAGACTTTTATGATCACTTTAATTTGGGCCCACAGACTCTAGATTATTTTCTTTTATTATTCATAACTTAAAAACCTTGAGCCACAGGGCAACAAGCAAGGCCTCTTGTCAGTTGCTATTTATAATGAACCACATTCCCGAAATCTTCATGTTCAGGGATGTTGTGCAGTGAGTGTAAAGAGGAGAGAAGATGTTGAACATTAAATATGGATCACCCCTATTTCTGTTCTGGTACACAGACTCTTCCTGTCTAATGGAAACATACTCTTATTGAATATCAAAAAAGCTATAGTTAATCAACATTTACTTATAGAAGCATTAGAATACCTTTCAATTCTGACTCATTTAGTCCTCATGAGCAGGAAAGCATTACCATTCCATTTCAATTTCAGATTGAAAGTCAGGGAGATGAAATAACTTACCCAAATGTCCTGAGGACAGTGGTGTCTCAATTAGACCATGTTGTTATTCTTTTCTGTTTTTTAGATTAAATATATTTTAACTGATACATAAAAACACAGAATTGTTTTAATGTATGTATTAATGTTTTGTTACACCTATACCTTATGTAAGGTAACTAAACATATCTATTGTTTAAATATTTATCATTTCTGTATAGTGAAAATATTCAAAATCTGTCTTCTAGCTTATTGGAATAAACAGTACATGAATTGCTATTTGTAATCACCCTACTGCGAAATAGTATTGCAAAACTATGAGCTCCTAACTATAACATAATATACCCATTGATCAACCTTTCCCTATCTCTCCTTTTTTGCTACTAGCTCCAACCATTAGTAATCATTATTCTACACTCAATTTCTATAAGATTAACTTTTTAAAATATTCTATGTTTGAGTGAAATTGTTACCGCTGTTGACCAGTGACGAGTTCTTGCTTCCCCAATGTTGAAGAATAACACCAAAGAAGCACGCCGAGGCAAGGTCAGAGTAGAAATTAGAAGTTTATTAAAGGACAGCAGAAAAGACTTCTCCAGGAGGAAGAAGGGGACCCAAGAGGTGGAATCCGTGGAAGGGATGTTGTCTCCCCTTTTTATAGTTCTTTCAGTGATGGAATGTAGGTGGGAAGGCCCAAGGGGTGGGACACAGGTGGGCCAAAGAAGTAATCTGGTCAGGAAGGACTTCTGAGTCAGCACCTTTTTGCTGGGGGCTGTTCATTGACATTTCTTTGAGGTGGACTTTGGCCTAGGGCCTTTTCGGGACTTCATTAACATTCCATGAGTTGTCCTGCGTTTCCCGGAATCATTGCCAGCATGGCCTCCATTTTAGATTTCACTCGGTATTAGACCCGATTTATCTAACTACACTGACTACCTAACTTTAAATCTGGCTTCATTCCCCCCTCTAAGTTGGGAACTCCTTACTGCTGTAAGGAAGGGGGGCGAAGAGAATCTCTCTGGCTTCTTCAGGCTGAAAAGGGACGATGTGGGGCAAGCAGTTTGGAGTCCCCCTTTAAAATTCGGGTCTATCGAGTGGTCCATGATAGAAGTCTGATTGAGAAGTAATAGGCTGGAGGGCCATTTGAGTGATGGATGGTCTATAAGAGAAACAAGAATTCATTAGTACTGGAACCATATTGATGCAGCAATAAATGCCATAGCACAGGAATATGCCAATGAGTATGATGGCAAAGACAAAGACTAACAATGTTTTCCACCAGGAAGTACCAAGAACCAGGAGCTAAGATATTGTTTCCATGACAAAGTTGCTGAGGACATGGCTTCTATCTGAGCATGTAAATCTTTAAGGATATTTGTCACATTGCCAGAAATGTCAGGGATGTAAACACAACATTTAACTTTTAGGGTTACAGATGTCCTTTCCCTTAAGATATAGTTTAATAATTTAATGTCATCTGATCTTGCAAAATCCTTTTACTAGTATGACCTCTGTGTCTAATAGAGAAATCTTTAATTCTGTTACTTAGGGCTGGATAACCATACTTGCAAACACTAAGCCTACCTGTGTAAGTTAGAAATAAAGGCCTTAAACTAAAAACTACTCTGGCAGTTCCTTTTGATAGTTATCAGGCATTCCTGTCTGAGAATCTCTTTTGTAGCCTCCAGTTTACTTATTTTTGGAAGTTACATTTAACTATTATTATTATTTAAAATGTCCAGGGATAGCTGTGTTTTGGCTTTGACTGTCTTTGCTAAGTGTTTAAGATGAAGCAAGTCAAACTGACTTTTGTTTTTATCTATTGTTAACAGTCAGCTGAGCTTCCCTGGGAGTCCTCGGGGAACTTCACAGCAGCTTCTCAGTTCTGCTAGTGCCATTGCGCTAGGATGGGTCCAGGCCTTGCTTGACCATGTGGCTTCCCTTGGAAGCATCAGGGATGTCTCCCTTTTCTGATGACCCTCCTCTTCACAGCAAATGCACTGATTGGCTTTCTGTCCTCCACTGGTCTCATTAATCTCCCTGATCGGGAGGTTATGTGGCCTAGAGTTGCAAAGCTCTTTGGAGAAGTCCCCTATTCCCTGATTCAGACTGACTTAGAGGGCAAGAGCCAAATATTGGTTTTCTTGGCCCTTTTAATTTAACTTTAATTTTAAAACTTAATCTTAAACATCCAGCAAATAAGTTTCAACAGCCTTATACTAAGAGTACTGGGCTTTAATGTCTATCTCTCTCTCCTGTAGGTGATAACTCCTTATCTTAAGTTGACCCAGGTTGTGTGTTCTTAAAGCAGTACCTCTGCAAAACATTAACAGGCAATCTTAAATCATTTATAAGAAAACTACAAAATAAAATTATCAAGAGTAAAAACATATTTAGTTCATGTAATAGCTACCTTGAATTTTGGCAGAGTTATACATTATAATCCCTTGTTTGAGATCCTGGTAATCGTGACAAAAACCAACTTTTGGACACAACTTTAAATGTACTGAAATCTGGCCTACTTCTTCCATAGTCACTTTCACATGTAGTGAGATGGGACAGAGCCTTATCTCAAGTAAGGCAGGGCTCTTCATAAATCTTAAGTACTGTAGTTCTGAAACTGATCTTTGCTTTTTAAACATCATTTTACAAAGCCTACATAAATTGTTGCTCAAGTTCACATGAATATTAGCTAACACAATATAATATCACACCTAAAACATGAATTAAAGAAAAGCTGAAAGCTTTTAACCTTTTGTAGAAAAGTAGTAATGTACTTTTGTGTTTTGCAATAAAACCTTCACACAGATTAGGCTCTCATTAACTTAAAAATACATTTAAATTGTATCTCAGTGTAAAAAGTAACATAGAACTTTACATATCTTATTGATAACAAGTCCAGTTATAGAACACAAATGATATAAATAAATCTCCAACATGTTTTTCTTTTTAAGCCTAAAATTACCATACAACTTTAGAACACCAGCTTGATATAATGCTCTTTTAAAACTTCTACCTTACAGACTTGTATACCTGGAAGATATGGACACATTAACACCACAATTACATTGATGTTTTTATATTAACCAAGTTTAGCTTTTAAAGAAATAACATAGCACAATTCTCTAAAACAACAGCACTTGTTTGACCAGCTGTTTAATTTCTTTAAGATTACTTGCTCAAAAACTTACACTTATAAGCAACTTACACAGACCTTTTTTATATCATTTACTTAAACCCTCTTAATTACTTAATCATATAGACTCTTATCCAGAAACACATTTTCCCTCTATTAAATCCATACCTAGAACCTTCTAGTTTTTCTTTTTCATCTGTTAACCTCCTTCTGTTCACATTTTGAAACAATACTTGTAAATTTTTTAAATTAAGCAGATTTAACATTTTATTAGGGCCTTTTTGAACATCTAGAAAAACTTATAAGCTTAATTTTAAAGACATCTTTACTTTCATCTGTTTACCCAATTTAAATTGAACCATTTGAATCACGTGAATCAAAGATATTTGGATCCATTTTTTAAAAATTTTTCATGAGCGCTCCTCATCTGTCAATTGTCATATCACTGCATGATATATGGACATACACACATACAGACATACCGACATACAACACGTAACACAAGTGTAACACAACACAATAGTAAAGGCCTTGTAGCTTTCTCAGGTGAAATCTCATTGCAATGTTTAAAAAAAAAACCCCAGTTGATCAAAAATAGAACTTATCAGAAAAACATTAACTTGTCTGTAGGATCAAAATCATGAGCTCAAAAAAAAAAAAAGAATCTAAGAAAAAAAGTCCTAGAAAAAATGGACCGGCCAGTAATTAGTAAATGCCATACAATTTACTTTTTGGTTTAATCTAGTTTGAGTTCCCATAAAAAGACACTTTTACTCTTTTTTTTTCCTTGGGCCTCAGATCTGTCTCCTACTGAGTGCTCCAGGCTTCTTCTATTTGCATATCAACTTAAGTCCTGGCTGAGGTCTGGAAGGAACTGGGAAAACTGGAATTCTGAGCAGAAACCTCATGCCTAAGGCATTTTAACCATAAGTCACAATTTTCAGGTTTGGATGTTGAAAATTATGATACAAGTTTAAGATACAATTTACAAAATTTCATACCTTTACATTTTCCTACACTAGAAAAACTTGCTCACACAAAACTGAAAATAGGATCTCTACCATCAGAAGAAATTTCTTTAGGATCATTAAGTCACTTCCTTTGTTCTGAAGTTTCTAAAGTAGTATTAAGTTACATTAAATCACCTGAAAAAAAACTTAAGAGAACCACACACTACCATGTATATCCAAAATTAAGCTTTAAAAATTTAAGACTGTTGCTATTCAATGTTATTTCAATAAGCCAGACCAACGTTCCAATTCAACATTTTTTTCCTAAATCTTACACACTGAGGGGAACAGATACCATATCATAATTTACTATCCTTGCCCAAGTTAATGCACTGGTACACCTAGTGAAATCTTCTCAGGCTACCCAGTTCAAAATAAAACTAAATGATTGGGAGTTACTTGCCAACTTGGAAGTAGAATTCTTTTAATTTTCTATCCTAAGTATTTAAGTTCTCCAGCATGAATTATCTGAAATCACAAACTAAACAATTACCTAACCCCAACTTTTAACTGCAAGATTATGCAATGCTTCAAACTCATTTAGATACCAGATTGTTACAATAAAAAATCATCTTTTAGACACACATTTAGCCAAGATCATCCCCAAGAAACAATCTATAATAACCTTTAAAATAGAGAGACCAGATAAGAGAAAAATCTCTCCAGGTTTTTAACTTCCATTTAATTATGACTCCTATCAGTGGCACCATAGATTTCCCCATGAGTGGACCAGATGTTTTCACAGAGGGGCAACTATAGGTGTAAAATCAAGGGTCTCAGTGTGACTGACTTTACTGCATTCAGTGTCCCTTCTTTTTAAGTGGACAGAGATGGAGCAATCCTTACAGTGCAGGGAAGAATGAGGAAATTCCCCAAAGCGAAAATGGCTCTGGCAGCTGCTGGGAATCCTCAGTTTCCCTTTTACTTACAGGATTAGCTCCTTTGGATAGATCCAATCCCAGGCAATCTGGCATATCTCCTAACTTTCCAGTAGAGTCAGTTTTTATCTGCCTTAGGTCTTGAAGGGGGAAGGGGGTATGTACTTTGATCGGCCCAAATTTTTCTCTTGATTCTTTTTCCTCAGTGAGTCCAAGATTTTTTCTCTTCATGGCAGATATCATAGCTAAGTCTACTTTACACTGTTGGCATAATTTAGGATTTTCCCTTAGAGCAAAGAAAATCTGAACATACAGCACCTCACACCATTTCCTTTTTTGTAAATTTTATCAAACTGTAAAATTGTATTAAAATTGATATTTCCCTCTGGTGGCCAGGTTTCTCCATCAGAGAGTTTGTATTGAGGCCAGGCCAAGAAAATGAGGCGCTTTTTCTTGAGCGTCTGAGGTTCAAATTTATCCCAATTTTTCAATACGCAGGCTAGTGGTGCACCTGGCGTATTGGAGAGAGAGAAGCTCCCGTCTGAGTGAGAAGAACAGGACTCAGGCGCCCACGCCGCGCCAGAGAAAACTGTTCTCATTAGGGACGTCTCCCTAAGTTTGAGCTTCCTAAACGGTCCAGAAAACCCGTCTCTCACCTTGCTTTGCCAAGGGGTTTCTGGTCCCCTTTAGCAAAGTGCTAGGGTCTCAGTTTGCCCTGTGCCAGAGACCCTGGGAGGATTCAGACTTAAGGGCATTACTGCTTATCCTCCCGGCCACTAAAAACCCATTGCAAAAGAGAAACATGCGCTCTTTGTTGCCTTTGCTCTGTAGACTAAAGGAGCCGCCTAAGTGTTAAGGGATATCTACTGGTTGTAAGGTAGCAGATTACCAGAGGAGTTGATTCTAAAAATGCCTCTCTAGCAGCTTAAGGAACACAACACATTTTAAACATTGGGGCGGTAAAACAGACTAGTGAAATTTACCTATGCATCTTAGAGAACCTGGGCAGATTTTGCTAATTATCTCATGCCTTTCTCAGTCCTACAACCTGAATTGCTAACATTTCTGACCTGCGAAGGAAGGGGAGCATCCAGGAGGAATGGATGCGAGGTTGGGAGTGTTGCATGGCCCATACGGAGGCAAATGTGATTGGGGCTTTCCCTCAGTGCCATTCATCTACCGATCACCCTAGATACCCCTGAGGGCTGTCGGGAGGGGGCTCAAGAGAAAGGAACCTTAGGAATCATCTGAGTGTAGCCCAGACCGGAATTCCGCAGTTGTTCCAAACTCCTTCCTCCACCTCCACGCATCCGAGGCAGATCGGGATTCGGGACACTGTGTACTCACGCCAATTGCTCTCCAGGCCCAGACAGAAAAGTTGGAAGCGGCTTTGGCAGAACCCAACATGCCTGCTCTGTATTGAACAGGTGATTGAGAGCTGCCTAGGCCGGGAAACCTCTCACCCGAGTCTTGAAGAGTGGCGGCTGCACTAATTGCGTTTAAGTAGCCGTCGGGTGCCCACCTTACCCTCCAGAAAGAAAGAGAGAGAAAGATGCACCTCAAACAGACATGGGGTGCGTGCACTTACCTCGGTGTAGAATCTCGGTCTGGGACCTCCAATATGTTACCGCTGTTGACCGGTGACGAGTTCTTGCTTCCCCAATGTTGAAGAATAACACCAAAGAAGCACGCCGAGGCAAGGTCAGAGTAGAAATTAGAAGTTTATTAAAGGACAGCAGAAAAGACTTCTCCAGGAGGAAGAAGGGGACCCAAGAGGTGGAATCCGTGGAAGGGATGTTGTCTCCCCTTTTTATAGTTCTTTCAGTGATGGAATGTAGGTGGGAAGGCCCAAGGGGTGGGACACAGGTGGGCCAAAGAAGTAATCTGGTCAGGAAGGACTTCTGAGTCAGCACCTTTTTGCTGGGGGCTGTTCATTGACATTTCTTTGAGGTGGACTTTGGCCTAGGGCTGTGGTGAGCCGTTCTAATCAGACCGTGGCCGCCATTAGAAGATGGCGCCAGCTTCCACTGTGGCCTGTGACAAACAACTCCTAATATGGAGAATTGGCATGCAATCCCTTACCACCCTATGAGAAAGGTCCACGTGGCAGCTTAAGATTGGTATGCTGGAGGCTTTATTAGGCTGTGCTTGGGCGCTCGGCGACGGGTCACTAGAAGATGATACATGAATCAAGGCCTGAATAAACTGCTGAAAGAAGAATCCTGTGTCGTGTTTTCCCTTGCCAGCGAGGGGTCGCGGCATAGGGCCTTTTCAGGACTTCATTAACATTCCATGAGTTGTCCTGCGTTTCCCGGAATCATTGCCAGCATGGCCTCCATTTTAGATTTCACTCGGTATTAGACCCGATTTATCTAACTACACTGACTACCTAACTTTAAATCTGGCTTCAAAATCATGCAATACTTATCTTTCTGGGCCTGGATTTTTTCTCATAATGTGATGATCTCCAGTTCTCCAGGGCTAAATCATGTTGCAACCACACCATGGTTTAGCCCACAGAACAAAAGTCATGGTACAGAAGGTCATTCCTTTATCAACAGATTTGCTGGGCACAGAGAAATTTAGTTTGTTCTGTAGCACCTCTTTTGTAGATTTAAGGGCTTGATTTGTGATTGCTAAACAACATCCTTTTGCACAATTTTGGCAACTGCTAATGATGTATTAGAAAAGATAAACAGAGATGATTAATTCTTTTAAATTACATGTATCAATAGAAACATATGCTTCGATTCCTAAAATGTCCTTTTAATTCAGCATTTTGTTCATTTATTCATCTTTAGGGAAGGCGAATATTTTAAAATGACAAATGATATAAGGGTATTAAAAGTCCCACAGAACTTGTAGTTAGAAATCACTTGTACAAATTCCAAAACTATTCTTTGTATTATTTATTCTAAAATAAAATTTCTGTATTATTATTAGTTTATAAGGTTAATAAATTAAACAGAATTTATATAATGAATTATTGGAATTCTGTTGCTCTATTCTACTTGGCTCTAAATATAGAAAATATTAATACTTTATTATGCATGCCAAATAGAGAAAAAGAAAACATACACATAAGGGATTTTGCTACATATTTGTTATTCTCAAGTGTGCATATTCTTCTTAATAATTTATCTAGAGTGTTGGGCATAACAATCTGCTTCATTTATTTTATTGATTGCTTACATTTAAATTTTAATGGTAGATTATAATTTATTTAGGATATCTAGCTGATATTTATTTTTGTTTTTTCAATTTATTTTTATTTATTTTTTATTAGTGGGGAGGGGAGCGGGGAAATACTGAAGCCAGAATTAGACAGATTGTCTGTATAGACTAGAAAATCAAGTCAGGTTGGATAAAGGAGACCAATTTGAGTCCAGGAAGTTGGAGACTTCCAACTTTCAGTCCCCTGGGGGATTGAAATGCTAATGCCTTCAGAGCCCTTTTTCTACTCTTATCAAGATAACCTGCTCTGCTCCAACTTGTAGCTAAGGTAATCTGTTCCTGGAATTGTCCCTTCCTACAGGGAGTTATGAAAAGTTAATTAATGTGTCCAGGGCAGCTCCATTTGGCCCTTCCCCTGGTCCTGCTTCTCACCTTTTGGTGACATCTATTAATTAATTAAGATAAATATTTTTTTACCTATTTGTTGAAGGATGTTTGCCATGACTTAGATAAAATAATTTTTTAAAAGAGTGCTGAAAGGCTGATCAGATTACAAAGAGTAATTTTATGGTATCTTGCCCAGTTTTGCATTTCCCTGACTTGGTTTGTTGATTGCATGCTCTGAACCTTCCTTAGTGCCTGCCCCATAGTTTCAGAATCTATAGATTCTGCTGTAAAGAAAACTCACACCCTGAAGCCTATTGTATATCAATACATATTATCAGATGTGATGCTTTTCCCATTTGGGGAGCTAAGGACAAGTTTATAGGCTCTCTTGTATAAAATATAGCCACAGACCCAAAACAAGGAACACTTTCTGGAGCAGGAAGCCCAGCCCCTGAGGACTTAGGCTGTTCAGGTGCCACCTATGCTGTTTTTTATATGAATATAATTTAGAGGATTTGGTGCCAATAGTAATTAAAAAAATTATAACTGTGAAAATGAGTCTGGGTCCCCAAATTCTCAATTAATAAATGAGTAAAAGTTCTGGTTACTAAGATATATGAGAGAAAAATCACATTTTTACAGATAATTTAAGGTACTGATATGAATAAAGGAGTCTTTATTAGAATCTACCCACTTATTTTGGTACTGATGTTACAAATGGGTCATGACTTAGAAAAATTAAAAGCTAGCATTTATGTGGTTGCAAAGGTCATAAGAGTGAAACAAAATAGACAATGGAATAATCCTTCAAAAGATAAGGTAGATGTGCCATCTTTTGAGGCATCTAAAAGATTAGGGATCATAGCAGAGGGGTTTGATGGGTTGCATGAGATGGAAATAACTTTGTCATTCTTCTCTTAAGGAATTATAAGTTCTTACATTTCTCCCTCAAGTTGCTACTAACTTCCAATGTTTTAAAAATGAGTTTCATTAATTAACATGTTGAAAATATTAAAAGCTGAGTGCTATCACTCATTTTAACCAATTCATATGTAATTTAATTTATTTTTTAAATAAAAGCTTCTGTTTTCCTATATTATCTTATAATTTCTTTTAGCAATTTCAAATTTTCACATTTACTTGTATAAATTGCCTTAGCATCTTAGTTTATTTAAAATGAAGTCAATCAATCAGGTTTTGAATCCTTCCTGGTATGTATTTATTATGGTATGCATATATTAGTTTAGTGACAGGTAGATGATATTAACCATAAAGACTATCAATAATACATTTTATTTATAAGAAACTCTTATAACCCTGCATAGGTAGATGTTGCATATAAGTGATATATATGTAGATAGTCTGTTTGGATTTATAGCATAAATATCACAACTATATATTTCTCTTTGGTCAGCAAGTGCAGATTGAATGAGGCTTATTTAATATCTGAAGAACATAAGCCAGGAACCAGAAGAAATGTGAGCTTAAAGATTTCAATTTGTCATTCATAAGAAGATGTTTATGTAAGTGATGTGGATAAAATATGTCATCAACACCTTCCTGAACAAAATCTGTGATTATACCTTAGTGTGTTACACAAATATGTTGATAAATGTATTGAAAGTACATTTGGTTATTTAAAAATGTATTTTAGTTATTTTTAAAATAACGAATTTTTCTGCCTCTCTCTTTTCCAGATTGAGTA
Organism: Marmota marmota marmota; assembly: GCF_001458135.2. NCBI lineage: Eukaryota > Metazoa > Chordata > Mammalia > Rodentia > Sciuridae > Marmota > Marmota marmota. The sequence goes on from NW_026000142.1 coordinate 13,280,016, forward strand.
ACAAAGATATGATTTGAAGAGAAGAAACACAAAGCATTGCACTTTTATGTAATATATGATATATTTTCAACAGAGAATAACAAACCAACCAAAATTATTCATATATCAAATATAAAAGTAAGTTTATTGGAGTTAAAAAAATTCCTGTGGGTAAAATTTTCCATTGACTAATGTAAAAAGCAATTCTGGCCAAATGTCCTTACCTTCTATTATATCTTTATCCTGACATTTCACTATTTATATTGCTTTTACTCTTGGAAATATTGAGCAAACATTGCTGACACTGCAGAGTTTATCTGTGTATAGCATTCATTATTGTAGTCCAAGTTGACTTCCCTTACTTCAATAATGAAGTTTGCTGCGGTCAGTGGAAATAGCTTGATTGGTTTATAGAAGAGACAACTGTGTTTGAGGCAAGTTTTATATGTAGGCTAGAAAATGTTACTGAGAAATTGGTCAGGCCAGAAAGGAGTGTGCTAGTTTAAACTAATAGGACACAAACATAATTTATTTTTTAAAAATGAGGATTACAATAAGGGATTGATAAGAGTATTTGTTCTCAGCACCCCTCTCCCCCCAAAGAAGAGAAGAAGATAAAGAAGAAGATGAAAGAAAAGGAGCAGGAGGGGGGAAAAGTAACAAAAGTAACTAAATTGAATTTCCCATTGGCAGTCTGAATAAAAAAAAAGAATTATGCTGATAAAACAACAAATCTGCATTAATTACACTGTAAGAAACAACTCATCCACAAAATGTATGCAGTTAGTTTAATCCACAGTGGTATTTTCCCTCATCTGAATTCATGTAGGGTTGTGGTTTTCTACAGTGTAGTCCTCAGAATGGCAGCATTAACATCGTCTGGGAAATTATTAGAAATGACAATTGTTGGCTCCATGTTAGACTTACTTTTAAGACATTCTGGAGTGGGTCCCATAATCTGTGATTGGTCTAGCTCTTCATGTGATTCTAAAGCACTCTCAAGTTTGAGGAAACTGCTGTAGGATTGCACTTTTACAACTAAACAAAGTACATAATTTTATGCTTGTTATTGTTGTTTTTTAATTTTTAATATGTTAAGCTATACCCATATACATTTAAAAAATTTCCATTATATGTATATACATATTATATATGTATACATGATGATATATATTATCCAAAAATGTCTATTTGTCTGTTCTCTCTTTTTGATTCTGAAAAATGGATAATATATAAATATATCATGTATATATATATATATATGACATGTATATATGTATACATATATAATATATATATGGATAATATGTAAATATATAGTTATAAATATCATGTATTATATATGTGTATATGATATATATGGATAGTATATAAATATATTATGTATACATATATAATATAGCCTATGTAATATCTCTCTATATCTATATATACATATAAATATAATATAGCTCATGATTCAAATCCTTATTTCTAAGAACAAAATCTTTGTGATTGTTCCTCAAAATTAAGTAAATGGCAAAACAACTTTTTTCACTGTTAGAGATCCTAATGAACTTTCTGTAAGTAAAATTGTCAATTACTTTGGGAATCTAATTGATTAGAGTATAATTATTTTGCTGAAGGACTTATTAGGATATTTTTGCAGGAAACTTTCTCTTTACAAAGAAAACAGAAACCAAAGGTTCAATAATCCCCAAACATTAGGAGCATTTACCCTAATGAACTAAAAAATCACCTCTATTTTATGACGAACAATCTTGAGAGAACAATATTCATTCCATGATTTGCACTTTTTCTTCTTAAGGTTATTCCACATGACTGTGCCCATTTTCTCTTGTATCAGTTTTTAGACTCTAAGGCATTTTTTACTTTGCCTTTTTTAGGTAAATATAAGCAATTTATCCTTCAAGTACCTGAGCACCTTTCACTATCTGACTAGCTCCTATTAATCCATTTAATGTATAACCAGACTTTTTGTCTGTTCTCTCTTTTTGATTCTGAAAAATAGAATTTTTTGCCAGACCTAAACATTTACAAAGCTTCATTTTTATAGTGGGAAGACACTCTATTTATATTCCTGGTGTCATTTTTCAATGTTCTTAACTCAGTTTATAAATTTCACCTGGCTATAAGATTTTCTTAAGCCTGCAGTTTCTTTAGAATAATAATAACGAACAAAACAATATTATTATAATTTTTTAAATTTTAAGTCTATATTCAAACAAATAAACAATAAATCTGTACTGTCTCAATTTAAATATTTCACTGATATGATTCAGAAATTCTTTTAATCTGAAGAATGCAAAAGAAGACAGCTTATATCTATCCTGCCATTAGCCCATTATCTATATTTGACAGATTCTGCTTCATCTAGGAGAGAACAAATAGCTCTCTTCAGAAACTACTCTTGATCCATCTATTTTCTTATAGCATGTTCTTCTTACCCACTCACACTTAGAAATGCTAAGGCAAACCAGTCCGATAGTTACTTCTTTTCATGGTTCAGCCTAGTTTCTTTTGATTTTATCTTGGTGGAATGAGGGTCATAAGCAATAAGGTTTTCATGTAATAACTAACTGTACTGTCAATGGAAGTTTCATATTTTAATTTAGAGTCTTTTGATTCTTTTCTCCACCCATAATTTTTTATTCTAAGTTGATATTATCTTTTATTTTATTATTGGAACTTTTCACAAAATTTTTAACTTCATCTCTTCAGCTCAAGTGTCCAGACTTTTAAAATGTGAACTACCAGTCATATCATACTTAAGGAGCCATGTTCTTTGATGACATCCTATTCGTTCTTTAAACTTGAAATCCTTGACAAATTGGTCAAGTACTTTTTGTCCCAAATGTAATAAACAACTATACAAAAAGAATAGTAATTATTTTGATGGTACAAAACAATATTCTTTGTCATTATATCACCGCATTTTTAAATTTCTCAAGAGGTTGTTTATTCATAATAGATTCCTTTATTGAATTTTAATTGAAAATTAAAATTTACACTTTATAAACCTTCATGTTTTTATAATAATGTTTGGTTTTATAAGTTTTATATTTGCAGACCTTTGGAAACTACCCAGTGCTTTGAAAACTACTTCCCATCATGCATTCATAATATGTCTCTTTGTGGAAAGTTAGCATATCCATTTTATGTAAGTCTCACATTTACTTATTTATTAAGTGTAACTCTGTGTCAAAATGCTTCCAAAATACAAAGTGCACTGGTGATTTGTGGAACATTATAAAATCTTATATAAACTGTGTGTGTTGTGTGTGTGTTTATATGTGTGTCTCTGTTATTTTTATAAATATGCATATGATTTCTACAGAACTGTTAATGTTTAGTGTTTTCTCACATACTTATAGAATTCTTTATCAGGATTATATTGGTGATAGATCTTTTAATAGGGGAAAGGAACAAAATGTGTTTATTAAAAGTGCTTTCTTCTTTCAGCATTGGTGGACTCATATGGTCCAGTAGAGGTGACTCAGAATTCATGAAAAGTATTCAAAGTATATATTGGGGCCAGAAGGAAAATTTTAGGCATGGATTATTTATGAATTACTATTGCAGTAAAAAAATTCTTTCTGTGATAGAAATATAGCATCCTGCTACTAAGTAAAACAAAGCAATATTCTTGATGAGTTGTCCTGCCTTTAAGCATTTCACAACTTAAGACATTTTGAGATAATTGTAGATTCACATGCTGTTTATGAAATATAGATCTCATTTACTCTTTTTTTTTTAATAAGAAAATAATTTTATTTTTTTCAACATGGCAAATCTGTTCTCTTTTTAAATTTTTTTAATTTTTTTTTTTAATTTTATTTTTTTATTTTTTATTTTTTTAATTTTTCATTGTTGGCTGTTCAAAACATTACATAGTTCTTGATATATCATATTTCACACTTTGATTCAAGTGGGTTATGAGCTCCCATTTTTACCCCATATACAGATTGCAGAATCACATCAGTTACACATCCATTGATTTACATATTGCCATACTAGTGTCTGTTGTGTTCTGCTGCCTTTCCTATCCTCTACTATCCCCCCTCCCATCCCCTCCCCTCCCCTCTTCTCTCTCTGCCCCCTCTACTGACATTCATTTGTCCCCCTTGTATTATTT
>NW_026000142.1:13289744-13299003 GCF_001458135.2 Marmota marmota marmota
TCTTTTGCTTCTTGGATTTGTTTATGTAATTCATTATTGAAGTGATCTTTCATTGTCTGATTTTGCTGTCTGATGTCTTCCTTGAGACTCCAGATCATCTGAAGCATGTATATCCTGAATTCTTTATCTGACATTCCATCTGCTGCAGCTGTTACCTCTTCTAAAGTTGCGTTGACCTGCATTGCTTGTGGTCCTTTCTTTCCTTGTCTCTTCATACTGTTTGCGTTCCTTTCTACTTGGTGAAACTGTTGTGCTATTGAATTTTCCCCCTATATATTTATATTGGTCTTGTATAGTTGCAAAGTCTCCCTCGCAGGTGCAGGCGGCGGCTCTGCCCCTCCTCCAATTGGGGCAATGTGCCTACCACGCCGGCAGGCCACTGGGCCTGCTCTGCCGGTCGGTAGCAGGTCCGCCTACCTTGCAGGTGCGGGCGGCGGCTCTGTCCCTCTGCGGGCCGCTAGGCTTGTTCTGTCGGTGGTCGCAGTTCTGCCTACTTTGCAGGCGCATGCAGCAGCACTGCCCCTCTGCAGGCCTCTGGGGCTGTTCTGCCAGTGGGTCACAGGTCCGCCTACCTTGCAGGCGTGGGGGGCGAGGCGGCTCTACCCTTCCTCAGGCCACTGGGCCTGTTCTGTCTGTCGTTTGCAGGTCTGGCCTGTTCTGATGGTGGTCACAGTTCCGTCTACCTTGCAGGCGCGGGGGGAGGGGGCAGCTCTGCCTCTCAGCAGGCCGCTGCTCCTCTTCTGCCGGTGGGTCGCAGGCCCGCCTACCTTGCAGGAGTGATTGGAAGCTCTGTCCCGCCGTGGGCCACTGGGCCTTTTCTGTTGGTGGTCACAGTTCCACCTACCTGGCAGGCGCCTCATTTACACTTAAACTCCTTTTTCCCAATAGAATCATCTCATATACCCCGGACATACCTACAGTACATTATGATAACCAAGCAATTGACACAAATACTTATCTTCAGAGTTAATTGTATTTGTAAATTTCACATGTGCTTGTGAGTTTCTGTGTGTATGTGTGCATATTTACTTCCATGTCAATTATTTTCACATATCCAAGTGTACATGACCACCAGCAAAGTGAAGGTAGAAGCAATTCCAGCACCAGAATTCTTCTTACTACCCTTTTATGTCCATAGACACCTCCCTCAATGCCACATTTCTCAAACCACTGACAACCACTAATTTGTCCTCTATTTCTAGATTATTGTTATTTTAAAACTACAACGTATGTGGAATCCTGAATTATGTGAGTTTTGATTGACTTTTATTTTCCTGCTCAATGCAATTTCCTTGGGATCCATCCATGATTTTACTGCTGAGCAGTACTACTCCATAGAATGGATATGTCACATTTTGTTTGACAGTTTGCCCTTTGAAGGACCTTGGGTTGCTTCCAGTTTGGGGTTTGCTACAAATAAAGCTGTTACAAATATTTCTGTTCAAGAATTTACATAAACGTAAGTTTTCATTTTGCTGAAATACATGCAGTTGTTTATTTATTTATTTTTAGTAGTGTAGTTTCTGGGTCATATGGTAAGACCTAGAAAGTATTAAGACCCAGAAATATTTAATATTTCTTAAGACTCATAAATATTCAATATTGTCAAAAATTTTTACACTCTTTTTAAGCATAGTTGTTCTATTTTACATTCCTATCAATAATATATTAGTGAACCTGTGTATCCTAACCAATATTTGGTTTAAAGCCATTTTTTATTTAAGTTATCCTGATATGTGTATATGTCTCATTGTGGTTTTGATTTGCACTCCTTGTGGCTAATAATGTTGATTGAGCAACTTTTCATGTACTTATTTGCTTTCTTCCATCTTTTTTGATGACACTTGTGATGGTGTCTTTTGCCTACTTTCTAATTAGTTTGTTGTATTTACTGTCGACTTTTGACAGTTTAGCCTCCCATCACCTTAATTTTCTTCCTTGGTGCTGTGTGGACGTTCAGCTCCCTTTTGTGTCCCAGTGATACTAAGGGGGTAAGGTAGCAGAGTGCCAGCCATCTCTGCTTGATATTGCCCCATTCCATCTCTTTGATTCTAGTTGGAGTGGAGGCTCTGTTCTTCACTGGGCCCCACTGTCATGTATGAGAGGTCATGAACTGGAGTGATAACTAGCCCTGCTTTGCTTCATCTTTTTTCCAGTTCTTTCACTGATGGGTATGTGTGTAGGTCAGCTTCCCCACTGGTTTCTGCTGATACTAGAATGTGAAATGCTGACTAGCTGAGATCCTCACTGCCTGTTCCATTTCCATGATGCTAGGTGGGAATGGAGGCTCATCTTATGGGTTGCTGGTGGCACTCCCCTAATGAAGTAATAATACCACTGCATGACTCCTCCAAGATGGGAAGGAAGATTTGCTTCCTACTTAGAATCTGACACAACTTAGCAAGGAATCAAAATTTCTCTTATTGCTTCTGCAGTGAGAGAGAGCTATGTTCACAATCAGTTTCCTGCTAATCCTTCCTGAAAAAAGAAAGAGGTAGAAGTGGGAAGGTAAAGACAAGGGCTGCAGGTGGTCAATTTTTTTTTTTTTTTTGGTACTGGCTAGAGTTGGGCATGGTTTGCTAAGATTTTCTGCTGTTGCTACATCATCCTTTTTCCTTAGTAGAAGGAACAGGCTTCCCATGTTAACTTTTGTATGGTTTTGTTTTTGTCTATGCCTATTCATGGTTCTTAGTTGGAGGCTTCAGCAGCACTGTCTTGACTCTATGAATTGTAATTTACTGTCATGTCATTCTTCAAGTCCTAAGGTCCCCTGGCAACCTGGTTCTTTCCATCATTCAGAGTCTTCTATAATTGTTTCTTGTGCTTTTTCTAGGACATTTTAATCAAGAGAAGGAGGCCTAGGGATATTCCATCTTAGCCAAAACTGAAAATCCACAATAATTTTGTTTTCACACATGGCAATTTTCAAGGCTATTATAAATGAAAAAGATTTCCATGTAAGGTATATGGAATATTTCATTGGAAAGTTAACATTTTTCCTCTGATCTTCCTGACAATGTATGCCTTTGGAAAAAATATTGACTAGATTGTAACTTGTTCTTAACTGAATTCAACATGCATTTCATTGCTCAAAATAATATAGTATATATAGTTCTAGCTCCCACTCTGACAATTCAAATGCATATTAATGCTCTGGTGCTGGTTTAGGTTGCTTTTTCCCTAAGGAAGTTCTCATTCATGTATAGTAGTTTAGCTCCTCTTCTCTTATTTACAAATATGTGCTACATAAATATTTAAATAAGGGAATATTTTAAATAGTTTTGAATCAAAACTTATGCAAAACACCATAGTTTTGGATATAGCTTTGTTAACAGTGTAAAAATCAAGTAGCGAATGGGACTCTATTTCTTCAGGGCTTTCAGTTATTCTGGGACAGATTTCCAAGTTATGTTGCAATTAGGGTGTCCTCATTATCATAAGTTTCTAGGTTATTGAAAAGACTGGAATATTAAATACTTTAAAAGGAGTGAGTTTCAGTGTTTTAAAGCTAACCTCCACCAAAAACATCTTATGGAAGTTCTCAGGAAAGTTTTAATTATTTATGGAAATTTCTTAGAAAGCAGTATAATATAGGTCATAAATATAAATAATTTACCTTGTTTTTTTGTTCATATGGTCCTTTTAAGTATTTATTTATAAACAACTGTGTAAGCACCATGTACTCCATGCAGTAGAACACAATGCACTAGGCATTGATGGATTCCAAATGAAGTTAAGGTGCAAAATCAAATGAGACAAAATTTTTGACCTCAGAGAATTCATATTGCATTGTGAAATATTTTTATGTACAAAAATACAGTCATAGTAGATTTTCATAGGAACTAAAAGAAATAGTACTTAAAAATCCTAAGGTGATAGAATTATCAGTGTGTCTGTGCTTATGGAATTAATAAAGCTTGAGAGAAGAGGTAGAACTTTTAAAAAATAGAGTTTTCAGGCAAAACAGGAAAAAAAAAAGAGCATTCCAAGTGAATGGGAGAAAAGTGACTAAAACATGAGGTTGAAGCAAAGTGTTCCAGGGCTGTTGATGAAATTGGGCTGGAAATGTATTTTGGACTAGGTCATTTCGGCCTTATACACAGTTCTGAGAAAAGCAATTGCTAATTGTTTCAAAGTGAGGAGAAATTCAGTTCTATAAAGCATGATAAAGCAGTAAGTGTTCACTGCAAAAATGATATCAGGACTAGAATACCTCAAATTCATAACCTTAATGAATAGCAGAATGTATTTTCAAAATAATTATTTTCCCCCAAATTTTGAAACTTATAGAATATATATTATTCCTAAGGGATTCTGCAGAAAGAGGAGCATATGCTTTGAATAAAAGATAATATGAAATTACTAATCTAATTAAACCCCCTCATTTTTCCAAAGAAGACATCAAGCTTAAAATCATACCACTAATTAGGAGGAAGCCCAGTTCTTCTGCTCCTATTCTCTCATAATAGCTCCTCAGTGAAGACCTAATCAAGTAAATGTGTTAGTGCCAATTTGAAATGACATAGACTAATAGAGAATATTATTTTAGGAAAATAAGAATGGAGAAGAGAATAAAGGGCATGAGTAGATAAAATCATCCTGTGAACAAACAAAACAAAAATCAAAACCTACTATAATGAATGTAATTTCTAAAACTTATTTTGGTTTTATGAAACATGATTATGTACAAAATTATAAGAGCTTTATTCAGATAAAGATGAACATTCTCAAATTAAAAATGTGTTTTTGTTTTATAATAGAAAATGAAAATAGTGGTTTGGTTTCAGACAGACTTTTAAGATTTTGAAATAATTTTAGATTTATAGATAAGTCTTTATGAATAGTGCACAAATAGTGAACAGTTTCCCTTAAGGTTAACATCTTATGTAACTATGATACATTTATCAAATCTAAGAAAGTGACATTAATACAATACCTTTATCTAAAATACCAACTTTCTTATGGTTTCCCCAGTTATTTTATAAACAACTTTGTCTATCCTAAGTATGTGGTATACTATGTGGTATTTGGTTATGACCTCCATTGGTCTATTCTTGTTTATTTATAATCCTATACCCATTACAAGTAATAATAGTACAAACTGTACCCTGAATTTAGGCTTGATGATGTATTCAGAGTTTTTTAATGGAGTAGTGAATTTTGAGAAAGAAGAAGTGAAGTGTTCTTGTCACTGCTTCCAGTGGGAATCCCATGAAATCAACGTGGCTTCCCACTGGAGATGTGCTATGGCTTGAATGACACCAGTAATCATTCAAAGTTAGAGGGATGACTAAAAATGTAGGAACCAATACTGAAAAGTGAATGTATGTGTTTATGCATGCTCATTTGTTGAAAGGTTATACCTAAATTCATATATTATTTGGAGTCAAGGTGTTGGGGAGAAAATTCGGTTTAGATGAGGTTATCAGGTGGTATCTCTGTGATGGCATTGGTGGAGGGAAAGGGACCAGAACTAGGACACTCTGGCCCCTCACCAGGTTAGGTCTCCTGCCATGTTGTGACACAGCAAGAAGGCCCTCACCAGATGCCATCCTCTTAGACTTTCTGGCCTCTAAAATCATGAAGCAAATAAATTCCTATTGGTCATAAATAGAATACAGAAGGAGACAAGGTGTAAACAATGATCAATGCTTGTTAGAAGAGAGTCACTGAGACCAGTTTACACTCAGTTCCTATAGGGAGGAATATCAAAGAGTTTGTGGGCATACAGTAAATCGCTAGATTAATAAGTATATTGGAGGAAACAATATGAGTAGACCCATATATGTTTGTTTTTAGCTTCATGCATTGATTTTACTAAGTTTTTAATAATCAAAATTTGTTCTTGTTAGTCATAAATGATGGTAGAATGTATTTTGATATATTACACACATATGGGATATAGTTTCTCATTCTTCTGGTTGTACATGATGTAGAATTACATTGGCAACGTAATCATATATGGACATAGGAAAGCAATGTCTGATTAATTCTACTATCTTTCCTATTCCCATTCTTCCTTCCTTCCCTTCATTTCCCTTCATTCTGCCTGAACCTCCTTTATTGTGAGTTACCATCTGTATATTAGAGAGAACATTTGACCTTTGATTTTTGGGGATTGGCTTATTTCACGTAGCATGATAGTCTCCAGTTCCATCCATTTACCAGAAAATGCCATAATTCCATTCCTCTTTATGGCTGAATATTCCATTGTGTATATATACTACATTTTCTTTATCTATTTATCTGTTGAAGAGCACCTAGGCTGGTTCCATAGTTTAGCTATTGCAAATTAAACTTCTATAAACATTGCTATGACTGCTTCACTCTAGTGTGCTGATTTTAAGTCCTTTGGGTATAAATGGAGGAGTGGGATAACTGGGTCAAATGGTGGTTCCATTCCAACTTTTATGAAGAATCTTCATACTGCTTTCCAGAGTAGTTGCACAAATTTGCAGTTGCACTAGAAATGTATGAGTGTAACTTTTTCCCCACATCTTTACCAAAACTTATGGCTATTCATATTCTTAATAAGTTCATGCATTGATTTTAATTGTTGTTCAATGAATCATTACTGAAGAAATTATTACTGTTGTGTTATAGTGATTTCTATTCCCCTCATTCCTTCTACATTTATTGTTTGACTTTTTTTCATAAGGAGGATTTGTCCATTTTCCCATATTTACTTATTCAATCATTTGTTTATATTAGCCTGGACTCAGGGCACTTATTTTATTCTTTGTGCTACTATCCAATACTTCTATAATTTATTTTTTGTACAAATTGTTTCAGCTTTAACTATGGAGAATCATATTCTATTGTCTCCTGTGCCCTTCTGCAGCCCACCTCCATTTTTTTTAAGTATTCCCTCACTTTCTGGGAATAGAAGTTGTTCCAGACTTCTCTTTTATTATTTTCTGTACCATATCTAAAATCTTTAGGAATTTATTGTCTATTTATTAGAGAATTATATGATGATACTAGGCATGCTCATTGCTACCTGAGCATGATATTTTTGAGGACTTTTCAGCAGATAGAGACAGGAAATGTATGTCTATATACAAATATATGCGTCCACATATAACCTACATATTTCTTTACATATTTCTTTTCTCTCTGTGTACATATTCCCAGTCTATGCATTCTATACTTCACTGCCTGTTTCAATCTCATAGCGCCTGTAAGGATTGTTAAAATGTTTAGCCATTTCCATGAAATCTTATCATTTTAAGAAATCTTAATTTTCTACATCATTGTGGAAATGTGGCATATACAAATTTCTCTTCACTTCCTTTCTTTTCTAATTTGTCTCTGTATAGTCTGAAATCATCTGAGGGCACAGAACCCTGATATGCAAGCACACAATTTATAAGAAAGTTTAGGTATATGAAATTCAGTTAAGAAGAAGAAAAAGAATGATAGGAGAAGATTGAGAGGTATAATGGGGGAAAGCTGAGATCATACTAGGTCCTAATGGCTTTTAAAGTAATGTCACTCTTACTATTAAAAAAGACTCAGGAGGCATTTCAACAGATGGGGAACATGATCTGAGTCATTTCTTTTTAATGAATGGCACCAGCTGCCATGTTAGTTGGTTGTTATAGTAACCTAGGTGAGAGATGGCAGTGCCTAGACCAGGAAAGTTAACCAGAGGAACCAGTAACAGAGACAAAACTATGGAACTAAGAGAGAACTGAAAATTGTTAGAGTTTTCTGAACAGAATAGTTCACTATGTGGGAGGAAGTGAAGGAGAAAATTAAAAAAAAATAGAGAGAGAATAATGTAAGGGATATAAAGGTAGGCTACATGAAAAATCTCAATGCTTGCACATAGATAGGTTGTGAAAAGGAAAAATTGAGAAGAAAAATATAGGGCAAATATTGCTATAAGAAGACTAAAATTAGGCAGGAAAAATTTCAGCAGAACTACAATTTTGGAAAACCTGCACATTTTAATTAAAATTGATGGACACTCCTGCTCATTAACATGGCTCCAGTCAGGACCATCTGTCAGGGTGGCTTGCCTGCCATCTAAAAGAATTATGCCAGATTCACAGGCCACAGGTGTCAGCCCAAAATAGTTTTAAAGGTTGCTTTGAGTAGGTAGAAATATTCCAGAAATAGTAAAGTGTTCTCTGTAACATTCCGCAGTGAGTTTGGTAAAACTATAATTCTAAGAAAAATTTAAACCATGTACATACAGTTTAGTTCTGAACTGTTTCAATCCCTCAGGACATGTAGGAATTGCTAAAAGGTCTAAACTGTCTCAGCTAAACCATATCATTCCAAGAAATACTAGTTTTCATATCATTGTATAATGTGTAATGCACAAACATCTTTATTTTATGTTTCTTTTCTTTTTTTTTCTTTTTTTTAAGTTACATAAGGACATTCATTTTGGAATTTAATTCGTGCTTCATGTCAAAATATTTTGAAATAGTCTCACAGTTGCTGATTTGATGGTGATAGCATTAAAAAAAAGATTTACTAAAAAATAATACCCTTAAGATTTGTAATGAATTACTTCTCTGTTCCCTATTCATGTGGATACTGGGTGCTTACCTCAGATTGAGAGTAAGCCCATATTTCCAAATCTACATGCTTTGTGCATCTCTTTATCCCTGTACACATTGCATGGTGATGAAGAAAAAAGAACTTTTAATAAAGTCTCCCCAGGACTCTTTGATGACATCATATGTATGACAATGTAAAGATGTCCCCATAAATGCCATCACTACCGGGTGGAGGAGTGTTCTTCTACAGGTCGTGCCTTATCCTCTTTCTCTGAAAGACTCACATCCTGCATCCTGGCAAAAAACTTGTTTTTTTGAATCTGAACATTAGTATTCATAATATTTTTCATGAAAAAATGCTGACCATATTATTTTATTATTATGAATCTCATTTACAAAAATATGACAATACAATGAGACAATTTGGCTGTGATATTATATTCCTATGTTTATGCCTTTATTCTGGGAGGGTCTTATGAATGCATCAGGCTCACAATCTTTCTTTGGAGCATAATTGCCCATGATCTATGGTTCTATCACTCTCTTCATGAACTATGTGGATTTTATAGAGTATGGATTTTTGAGCAGTTCTTTTTGCTACTAACTTTTCAATTTAGAACTCTGGAACTGTGGTGCCATTTGTTTTTATTTTTTTTTTTAATTTTTTATTGTGGGTTGTTCAAAACATTACAAATTTCTTGACATATCATATTCAACACTTTGATTCAAGTGGGTTATGAACTCCC
>NW_026000142.1:13301290-13305449 GCF_001458135.2 Marmota marmota marmota
ATGGCAGCCTGAAATTACCTGTTCTATGGCTGAATGAGCTGCGGTCAGTCGAAAACAGGGATGGTGACGTCAGCTTTCCAACATGGTGGCTGCTGGCCTCCTCTGTGGTCTGACCAGTGTGGAGAACCGAGATGGACCACTTCCTTCCCCCGTCTCGAACCCAGAATTCAGCCCTGAGTACGGTGCTTGCACGGCTGGCAGAAACTGCAACTCTGTATCCCTGCGTTGCTATCTCCTCGTTTCCCAGCACGCGCTGCAGACTCTAGCCGCCGGGCGATTTGCTGAATAAGCAGTGTTACCCTCCGTGCGACAAACCTCTCGCGTTTGAGTCCCCGTAGCCGATCCTCATGCGATGGAAATCCTTCCTCCAGGTTCCAGAGCACCCCACTATTGCTGGAAATTCCTAACAAGATATCCTTTAGCCGTCCTGACTTGTCATACTCCCACACAGTGAAGCAACACACGGGGGCAATGCACTCCCCTCGCCGCCATCTTCCTAAATCTATGTTTCTTTTCTTTCTGGTCTCTGATAGTCTTACATTATTCAAGTCCTCTGGCTTTCATCAGGAATAAGTAAAAATTTCAAAAAGCTCTCCTTCCAGTCGTTAAGTATATTTTTAGCTATTCAATATTGATTATGTTCCATTTTTAGAGAATTCTCTTATAACAACTGGCAGCTAATTATAAGAATGACATGGCGTTTTTGGTTAATATGATGATTAGAAATAACTGAGATGTTTTGGCATGTGTAATGTTTTACAATGTTATGTAAACCATATTTCTGTCCCTATCTTTTCTATCATGTTCACTGGAAAGAGGTTTAACTCATGTACCTTTCTGAATTACCCGCCAGGTACATCTACTGTTCTCATCTTTCTTTCTGAACTATTGTCAAGTCAGTTCCCTGCTAATTCCTTCTGTTATGATATGGTTGAAACTACTCATGACTCAAAGGCAAAATGATGTAGAGGCAACTTTATTTACTTTTAGTAAACCATATTTTTGTTCCCCCCAAAAGAATCAACAGTTAGAAATATAGGTATCAATAATCTTTCTGAAGACCTAGGGTTAAATGGATGACTACAAATGAAGGGGCAAGACTTAAAACTGAATGGTAAGAGTGTACAGGTAAAGAATACCACTCCTACCCCAGGGGGTTATCACTATGCACAGATTCCTGTGGATAAAACTTAGTTTCTAGTCTTGCCTTGGTTCTCTGTCTCCATGTTTCCTTTTCTGTTTTCATCCTTCTCTGCTACCCAAAGGATTCTCTCTCTCTCTCTTTCTCTCTCTCTCTCTCTCTCTTTCTCTCTCTCTCTCTCTCTCTCTCTCTCTCGGATCCACCTTAGGTTTCCAATAGGGAAATACATGGGATGAGATTCCCTTGGCTGAAATGTTCTCATATTTAAGTTTATGAGTTAAAAAAAAAAAAAAAGATACTGTGGCAATGCCCAACTTGACTAGCAGGTGATGTCCAGCAGAATATGCCAAGTTGTGATCTGACATTCCAGGACTATTATCTTTAATGATTTTTCTGGTTCGAAGTGAAAATATTATATCTTCATTACTTGTGTAATATTATTTTTATTGTGAGTTATTTCTGGAATGGATACTTACAGAGAACTAATAAAGGACAAATAAAAAACTTAGAAGTAATACAGTCTAAATTTATGTTAAAGATGCAAATTTGTTTTTCTTACATGGACATAGCCTCCAAAAAATTTCATTTTATATTTTAGTTTTTACATAACAGTTTCATGTCTCTCTCTTATGTCTAGATAAATTCATTGCAATTAAATGCCAAGTTATAGAACTATTTTCTACTAGTGGCAATCTTTATTCACACAAAGGTAAAGCACGAATTTGATATTAAAGGTTTGCATAAGCTGGTACAGCTCAAATTTTGTGTTACTTCTCAATTATTCCTTAAAAGTTAAATAGCAAAAACATGCCCTCCAGTAATATGACATTCACAGTGTTTAGGGAAGACAGAAATCAGTCTTACATTATCAGCTTTGTTTCAAAGTGCTTAATATGGAACTGTCTGGTCAACTATTTGAAGGTGGTTCTACGAGGTGTATTTAGAGACACTTGCAAACTGCTACATCTAATCTAAGACAATAAAATTATGTTTTTATTGACATTTTGCTATCTAAATGGTAGGTTAAATATGTGTCCATTCTTTTTTAAATGAACATTTGTAAGGAGATAATGTATCAAAAAAATAAGATCTCAGAGTAACTTAAAAATCTTATCTAAGAACATTTGATTATTATTCTGAATGTTTTTAATCATTTTTCTTTATGTTTATTTTAAGAAAAAGAGAAATTTTAAAGACTTATAGTTCAATATTTCCAAAAAGTTAATATACGTGCTACAATGATAGTATAATTACTTGGATAATATAAAAACTATTTAATATAAATCCCTTTTAAAATATGGTTACAACAGTTTGGAAATTTTTTTCATAATTTTGCATATATATTTATATATGTCCATATATGTGTCAATAGAAAATTTATGTATTATGTTGTGTATACATCTGTATGTATATGTATGTACATAATCAAATATGTATATGTACACACAAAACACACATGAATATGGTAAACACATTTATCATACTGTACATATTTAAGTTTCCATTTTAATAATCTTTAATAGTGAAGGCTCATTAGTACATATTAATCTCAAACTTTTTAATTGCAAAATAATATTAAGTTGAATGAATATAACCAGTCTATTTAATTTCTTCTCTTATTGAAAACACTTAGTTATTTGCAAATTTCTCTTTTCCTTCTGTCCTGTGTTTTTATCTCAAAATGAAATTGTTGGATTTATTAATATTTAATTTAAAACGTATTTCAAATTGCCCTAAAATTGTT
Source organism: Marmota marmota marmota (assembly GCF_001458135.2). Classification (NCBI taxonomy): domain Eukaryota; kingdom Metazoa; phylum Chordata; class Mammalia; order Rodentia; family Sciuridae; genus Marmota; species Marmota marmota. Next base: position 13,304,176 of record NW_026000142.1, read on the forward strand.
GTCCAAATTGAAAGCCTCACCTTCTGTCTCTGCTTTTATTGGTCTTCAGTATTATTAGACTTTAAAAATCTTTCAATCTAATGCGTGAAAATGTTATGATTTGTTGATTTTGTTCTGCTGATATAGTTATGTCCTACTTCTCTTTATCTATTATTTATGATTAATATTCTGTAAATTTATTGGTCTTTAACATATTTTCTATTAAAATTTTTAAACAATCTTTGTAAATTATTAGTCTGATACCTTACGATACAAATACGTTCTTTGATTTTATAACACAAATGTATTTCTCTCTTGGCTGTCTTAAATGTATTTTATTTTATTAGTTTTAAATATGAATATACTGAAATGTATAAAAGTATTTTTCCTTAAGTCTTTTAAAAAGATCTTTAAGAGAGCCTCTTCTCCATTCATGTAAATTTTTTTTTTCTCAATTAAAAAATTCTTTCTTATCACACTAATTGGGAATAAGTTTGGAAGCTAATGAGGATTTGTAATAGAATCCTTACCCAATCTAACATGCTTTGAAAGGTCATTCCTAGCACTTTTGTCAGATATAGTTTAGTGAAAGGAGTATGGTCTACACAAGATTAATTTGGAAAGTGTCTTATCAGACCACTGAGTACAGATTGCCAAGTAGGGTTTTGGAAAACCGGAAGCAAATTGGGGATGTGTGATCCAAATACCTTGTGACTGTAGGTTCTCAAGACAGATAACATAAAAATACCAAAATTGCAACACTCACTTATTCTGGTGGTTCTACTAAGTGGTATTTTTAAAAAATTATGGAATACTGTCATGATCTTTGATAAGTAATCCTTCCTAGAAATTCATCAAAACAAATAATTAAGAATAATTAAAAATAAGGTACAGGCACTTATCTTGCCTTTGCATCATTAGATGTTTTACTAGATCATACAAAATAACATTGAAGAGTTAGGAAATTAAGACCTAACAAATGAAAGGACTTAAAAGTTATTGTCAATGAATAAACAGCATATAGCGATTGGTCTGTTAGAATACAATCAATTTTTTTTAAAGTTCATGGATTAAGTTATTTTTTTTTTGTATATATGGTTTTATTTTTTTTATTTTATTTTTTTAAATTTTTTATTGTTGGTTGTTCAAAACATTACATAGTTCTTGACATATCATATTTCACACTTTGATTCAAGTGTGTTATGAACTCCCATTTTTACCGCATATACAGATTGCAGAATCACATCAGTTACACATCCATTGATTTACATGTTGCCATACTAGTGTCTGTTGTG
>NW_026000142.1:13305673-13349141 GCF_001458135.2 Marmota marmota marmota
TGTTGTGTTCTGCCTGCCTTTCCATCTCCTCTACTCTATCCCCTACTATCCCCCCTCCCTCCCTTCCCCTCCCCTCTTCTCTCTCTACCCCCTCTACTGTCATTCATTTCTCCCCCTTGTATTATTTTCCCCTTTCCCCTAACTTCCTCTTGTATGTAATTTTGTATAACCCTGAGGGTCTCCTTCCATTTCCATGCAATTTCCCTTCTCTCTCCCTTTCCCTCCCACCTCTCATCCCTGTTTAATGAATACAATCTATTGATGAGTCTCTTGTCTGTCCAGCATCACCTCCTTTTCGTTTGAATTATCCTTATCAACCTACATATATGATGTAATTATCTCTCATATTTAAAAAAAAGACTCTTTAAGTCGTTTCATCTTTTTAGCTACAAATCTATTTCTATAACCCCTTTATGACAAAACTGCTTGAAAGAGCTCTTTATCAACTCTTCTTTTCCCTTTCTCTCTGAAATAGCTCTGTGATGTTTATGTATCACAATAAAGTGACATTGCAACAAACCTGGCAGTCTTATAAATTGTATGTACAAAGATAGACTGACCAGCATTGTTGAAGAACAAGATTCTTTATTCTGACCATTGTGATTAATGTTTTTCTGTGTATTGAATATTTAGCAAGTAAAACAAGTGCTATCATTAGAAGGTTGAAAGATCCCACACACTGTTCTCTCCCACTAATTTTTTTTTTTTCATTACAGATCTTTGGGCAAATTATCAATAGACTGTTGTCAGAACACCTGAATTGTTATTAAGTGTGAAAAGTAAACTGGACCCATACAGTTATTCAATGATACAGGATTATCAAAATTAGTGAAATACATGTTCTGAACAACAGACAGGATAAAAGACAATTAAGAAATGGTATCAATGTTCAGGAAACTCACATTCTACTGAGAAAACTGAAGAAAGAAATCCTTAAATTTTTTGAGTAATCATCATCAAAATAGTGTATTAGTCAAATATCATTTGTTGACTGGTATGTTTATTGATTGAAAATAAAATCAAGCCCTTACATATATGAGTCCCTGACTGAGTCATTTCTATTTCATTAGAGAAAAAAAGTAAATTTTTCTGTCAATAACACTGTTTAAATGATGTTTTTACAATTCCTGAAATATGGAGAGACAAGGAGACAAATAGTGGCTACAAATGTACTATTATAAATTCCCAGCACTGTAAAAATTACTTTTATATTATTTTTATCTATAAATTAATTTTTTGTTTATGTATACAGATTTATGAATCCACTCTTGTTTTCACATGGGTGTGTTATAACTTCATATGCTGAAACTCTATGTGACTGTATTTGGAGATAGGGCTTTTAGGAGGTGATTGAAGTAAATCTATCCGAAAGACAGGGGTTAAAAGTATATAAAATTAAAAAGAGTTTTTTTAAAAATTGCTTTTAGAAGCAAAGGAAAGGAATTTTTAATTTCACCCTACAAACCAATGTATTCCATCTCACTCCCAACCCCCCAAAGCTATCTCATGTATCTACTATCTCACGTCTACTCCTAAAAATTATTAACAGAAACTTTTTAGTAATCTAAGTATTTTAAGTAATCAAGTTACTTAGGACATAAACTCTTAGAAATGAACTTGAATTATTGTTTGTTTTTCTTAGTGTGGTTCAAGGTTGTAATAAGCTAGGAGGACTGGATATCTTAACATTAGCTTGACATACAAAGAGAAAAGTCACTAATCATATAAAGTAGGCAGAGTCTTAGATTTCTTTGATTTCAATATACAAAATATTGCATTATGGTTTAAGTGGGTTACTAAAAGCCCCTTAAAATTGCATTTTATGTAATCACATAGAATAATATTGGAAACATTATAAGATGATAAAATTTCTGGAGCAAAACAACTTGAAAAGCCTCATGCAATTTGCTAATAGTTGCAATCTTGACCATAGATTAATTGATTTTCATAATAAGTGTTTGGATGGGCCTGGTCATAGTTTGCTGATATAAGATTTTTATGTACAAAATTTCACAGTGACTGGGAATGTCTCTCATAGGTCCAGCACCATGCAATCTTCTTCAACCTGTCAGGGCATTTGAGGCTGGTGCTATGGTTTGAGGATAATTTGTCCCCCAGAGGTTCATGTGATGTTGAGATGATGATACTGTTGAGACGTGGGGCCTCATGGAAGATAATCAGGTCATGTGTGTTCCATGCTTATGAGAAAATTAATGTTGTACTTCAGGGTGGGTCATGTCTTGTGGGATTGGACTAATTCCTCCAAGAGTGAGTTGTTACAAATATGAGAACCTGGTCCCTCCTGGGGCTTTTGCTTCCTTGTTCACATTCATGCATCTCATGTGTGTGAGTTTTTTTTTTTTTTTTTCTGCTTCTCATCCCTGTTGCTACTATCTGAGGGCCCTCACCAGGAGGATGTTGGCACACTATGTGGACTCTTTAGTCATTGAAATCATGGAGCCAAATAATAGACCTTTTTACATTACAAAGTAAAGTAAATGCCAGCCTCAGGCATTCTGTTATATAACACAAAACAGCCTAATACAAGTGGCATCTCTATTCTGTCACTGCCATCTCTATTCACTGAACAACATAATGTCTCTGCCAAGGGTATCATAGAGGCTTCCAAACTAGCAGACTTAGAAGGCACTAACCTGGCATCATAGTTACAGTGTGCTTAATCCATGAGGCTACATTGGTTTGCCAAGAAGTCTACAAAACACCTCTCTTCACGACTTTGGTAAATACTTTGACATGGAGGAAAACGTACTACTGTTTATGCCTCATTGTCTCACAGAGCTTCTTATAGAAATGCCCCTTTTATATTTAGTCAACATTTTAATTTCACCATGAGTTTCAGCAAAGAAAAGATATCTCTGAGACAGATTCCACTCTGTTTTCTATTCTGAATTTCCATTCTATGCCTAGGTGTCCTTTTGTGATGCTGCTCATTTATCCAGCCTAAAAACTTTGATACCATTCAATCCTTGCAGGATTTCCTACTTCATTAAACAAGAATATGTGTGTGAGTTACCATTAGATTTAAGATATGACTCACTAAGGTTGCCTTGAGAACATACTGCACATGATGGGGCAAAGATAGGAATTAGTGTGAACACATTTAAGGGTAGACATAATAAAATCACAATACAAAGTTGTAAACTAAATAGAAAAATATTGTACTTCTTCATTTTTAATGAAATTATGAGTAAAATTGTATATGCAATGTACATATCCAGGTTATCCTAATGTCTTTACATATGAAAATTTTACAGCATATTAATGTTTGATACACATGTATTTTAAGAAAAAAATATTTTAAATAATTTATATATTATCAAGTTAGGTTACTTGTTTTTAAAGGGTTTATGAAATACAGTAATTCATTATATAATGACATTGGAAATATATCAAATAATTTTTATAAACTAAAACTTGTGGGCATAGACGTTATCAAGAGATGAAGGAGGAAATGGACTAATTTTTGAAAAAAAAATTTGTTTATTTGTCCAGTGTCTCCTGAATTGCATAAATGTTCTGAATTTAACTTTACCTATAGATCCATGCAACACAAGAATGTTAAAACTGTGCTAAAATATTGAGAAAGATTTCAAATATTAAAACAACAAAAAAATCAAATATGGATGAAGGGAAAAAAAAAAAACAAGGAAAAACACAGCCCATGATAGCTACTGTAGGGAACCACTGGAATGTCAGGACTGTTCCAGAAATCCAAACACTGAAGCAGCAGGAAAGCGAGGTGGAAGACATCCAGGATCATGCACAAACCTATCTTCATAAGTAACAGTAGGCCATCACAGTGAAATCCTGAAGAAGAAGTTCCTCAGATGCCCCACACAGGTCACCACTATGTCCATGACAGGGTATTCTAGAGAGACCAGTCAAGGAAATAAGAAATTTTAATTCCTCATTATGTGCAAACAAGAGAAAATTTTTGAGAAAAACCAACAACATAAAAGAAAAACAATTGACGATTAAAAATGTTAACATGTAAATACAAATATTAGATTAAATATAGAATACTCTATGAAAGATTGAAGAAAACATAGCATTCAAGAAAAAAAATAGCTAAAAACTTGTTTCCCCTTTGGTACTGGGGTTAGCATTTTTGTAATCATGAAAGATGCCCTCCCCAAAAGACTGAATAGCTAAATTGCTAAATCTTTAGTGACCTGGAAAATTGGATCAGACAATTGTCCCTGAACATGTCAAGACTTTTAAATATAATAGAGAAATGTTAAGAAAAATAGAATGTATATCCCAAAATCCTAATATTTATTTAACAGAATTACAGATGAGGAGATATGAGTAAATAAAAGGGGAAGAGAAATAAACTAGAAAAAAGTTGCTAATATTAATGAAACACATTTTCCAATACAAAAGCCCATTAACATTAGGCAAGATGCACAACTATTTACATCTAGGGCAGATCATAGTGACTTTTTAATACCAAGGATGAAATGAAAATTATTATAACTTCTAAGAAGAAAACAAATCCCAAAGTGATCTACTAATTAACATTGTTGGCGCATCTGCCCTTTTCAATAATACAACAATTTTTAGGAAGGTGTTTAGAGAAAAAAATCAATTTGAATCTAGATTTATATACTGCATCAAAATAACTCAGTAGGATAAGAAAATAAAATTATTTTCAGGTGTGCAAACAATCAGAAAGATTATCATCATCTGATATTCTTTTAAGGAATAATTTAGCAGATGCTTCAAGTGAAACCAAAAATCAATTAAAGAAAAATAGAGATTCAAGAAACTATGGCAAGGAAGAAACAACATAAAGCACATGGGTTTCAAATAACTGTTAATAATTCCTACTAAAAATAACAATAACAAAAATGTACTGTTATGTTTTATTCTGATCTATTAACATGCTGAAAAGATTAATAGTTTTGTTAATCCATTTTTCTTTTGATTTCTTAAAATGCATTACTTAAGCAAAGAATCTTCTACTTGTGTGTTGGGTAAATACGATTAAATATAAAGTTTCTTCTCCATTCAGAAAAACATTTCATGAAGTCAGAATAAATAAAAACAATTTTGTATTTGAATCCACAGCAGAATGTGTTGTGTAACCGGCATTTGCTAATTGACTTTTTTCAAAGAAAAATCGACTTCTCAGTCTTTTTGACTGGAAGCATCTTGCAGTAATGGGTCTGTGATGAAACTTGGCTCCTGGGCTTCCAGACACTAAGAGGTAGGTGCCTTCTTCCTTCATGATACTCTTTGCAAGAGCTCTTCCTTGAGACAGCCATGACTGGAATCTAAAGCTGGTCAGATTTATTTAGGTTTTGAAAATATTTACATACATTTCAAAGAGACAGAGAAAGAACTTTCAAGTTTTTTTTTTTGTTGTTGTTGTTGTTTTGTTTTTAAAAACTAGTACTCAGGGAAAAGAAGGGCAAGAGAGGAGTAAAACTCTTATTTTCCATAGTGAGAGTTAAGCTCTTATTTTTAGTTCATATTTTAAATAGAATTCATAGATTCCAATATATCTTTTTTTTAGTATCTTTGCTTTCTATATTCTCTGATATTTCAGTTTTCATCTCCCCTTCAACTCAAGTATTGTTTCAAAAATGTTGAATTTAACTAATATTATAGTCTATAAAATGAAATGTAGTCTATGTACGCTTATTAAATCATAGATATATTCAGTAATAATATTGTATTCCTATAGTAGAGAAATAATTTTGCTTTTAATATTTCTTCATCTTTTCTTTTTCACATATCATGTAGGATCTGGGCCTTTTTCTACTGTTCTCATTCTATTAATTTAGTGGATTTATGGCATGGATCCATTCTTTCATGATTTAATAACATTTAATTTCATTTATCTTTAGTTCTGAATTTAAAGTTTAATGCTCACCACCATGGAGATATCATCTACAACTTTATTAAGTAGTGCTTTTTTATTTTTATTCTCTAATGATGAACTGAATTCTTCTTGAGTGGTGAGAATATTTGTTTCCTTTATAATGTGATCAAACTACATGAATAACTTTTGAAAAACTATCAGTCTAGATAATCCTTCATATAGTGTCATGTCTTCGACATAGCTAAGAGGAATCTGGTGTGAGCATATTCTACCAAAGGTATATAAACAATTTGTTTTCTGAATAGTAAACTAATGTTAGACCAAAAGGAATTTCTGAGCACGTTAATTTAATCCTGTAAGTGGAAATACTTTGATCTAGTCTAAAAAGATGATCCTCCTGTGTATACTGCACCTCCCTGTGATTTCAGCTTTTTTTTCCTCTTTCTCTAAATGAGAAACTCATTCAAGTTTTTTAAAACGAACCCCATCCCCCACTACAGTACCATGGTGTGTGTGTGTGTGTGTGTGTTTGCTCTTTGAATGGATAGTCTATTCCATTTACTCATTAGCTCACAGTGATCTGGCTTAATTGGACTTCTTTCCCATTAGTTCATTGAAGCTACATTGGTAATGTCATCAATAACCTTTAAAATTCTGGATCTAATTATTTAATAATGCTGACTATGCCTTCTGCCCAAACACTCCCTTGGCAGAGATTGCAACAGTTTCTTCTGCAATTTTAACTCTTCCCCTTTAGTTTTCTGGTTCTTCTTTCTCCAGTCATCCTCCCAGTGTTTTTTTTTAAATTAATTTTTTATGTGTTTTAATTAGTTATACATGACAGTAGAGTGTACTTATGTACTTTGATGTATCATACATAGATGGGATATAATTTCTCATTTTTCTGAGTATATATAATGTAGAATCATACTGGTTATACAGTCACATATATACATAAAGTAATAATGTCTGTTTTTTTTCCTTCAAAATTTCATCTCATAACGCACATAATACCATATTCAACCCCTCATAAAAAGATGTTGGTAGGATATGATAGTAAAGTAAAATTACTCATAGAAAATGTTTTAAACATTTACAGTATTACCACATAGTAGCTATGAGATGAGATCTCAAAAGACTTATTTACAAGGACAATGATACAAAATGTAATGAAAAGCAAAACTAGTCATTTGTTATTATGAAAATGGGTAAACAAAAATAGTATGCACATATGAAGGTGTGACATAATTAAAATGAGTGAACTTGATACATATACTACTCAGCCAATACAAAAACTTTATTGGACAGAGACTTGCAGTATATAAATTTATATGAATTAAAAAACACAGGTCTTGCTGGTGTGGTGGTGCACGCCTGTAATGCCAGTGGCTCTGAAGGCTAAGACAAGCGGATTGCAATTTCAAAACTAGCCTCCATAAAAGTAAGGCACTAAGCAACTCATTGAGACCCTATCTCTAAATAGAATACAAAATATGGCTGAGGATATGGGCTCAGAGGTTGAGTGGCCCTGAGTTCAACCCCTGGTACTCCCTACTCTTCCCCAGAAAATCACAGGTCTTGGTATAAATTTAAACAGATGTAAAGTAAACATAGGATAGATGAACATGAAATTCATGATAGTGGTTACTTCCAATAGAAAGTAGAATGATTATTGATAAATGATAACAAGGAAACTAGTTTTATTATTATGTTTTATTTGCATTTAAACAGAATTAAGCAATATTATGGAATTTAACATTCATTAATTCCAATTAAGATATTGGACAGGAGAATGCTATATGAGTCACTATACTCTTAAATGGTAAAACTTTTGCATTAAAAAAAAACAGTATATCATTTGGATAAAATAAACTCGTGATATTTGTCTGTGAAAGGCATGGAAAAAAATGAGTGGAGGCAGAAGTGAGATGTGGAGCTAGGGGTAAAACACTTTTTAGAATGACAATTTCTATTGCATGTTTTCATGACTTTGGAAACACCCAGTAGAGAGAGAGGAAAAAAAAAGTGATGATTGGGGCACAGAGAGGACAATGATAAAATCTCAAAGGACCCAAAGAGAAGGCAAGGGGAAGAAATGATGTTCAGACAGTAAAAACTTGGCCAATGTCGCTGAATGAATGAGTAAATGGACCATGAAATGCTCTTCAGCAGCAGCCCCTGTTGGCATTCCTTATTTAATTACCCTTTCAACTCTCCAACTTGGAGCATATATCTTGTGCTCACAAGTTCATCATGGACTTTCTTTTAAAGCAGAAAATATTCCCATCTTCTTGTAAGAGGTAATTAAGGCTCTATAGCTCATTTTAAGCTATTAGTTTATATATTTCTTAAACAGATTGCAGGAACTTCTCTAGGCAGTGAAGAAACTACAGTGAAAAATGCTGGCTAACTATCTAATATAATGTAGGTGATGTAAGCAATGTAACAAGAACTACACGGTGCTCAGATGATGGGTGTGATGTCGTGTTAGCTGGAACAATTAGGAAAACCCTCTTAAAAAGGTGATACTTGAAAGTCTTGAATGAAATGAAGGAGGGATGCTATTTTTTTGGAGAACTTGCTTGAGCAATTTCTTCGGAAAAGTATAAAGATCCATTTTAATCTTCACATATCCATGCAAGGATGGCATTATTAGGTCTCAGTTCTTGTTCCTCACTAATTGCCCATGCTATTCTCTGTCCTTTCCTAGTTTTATTCTTTTATTTTCAAAATTTAAAATCATTATCTTTTAAAATTTAAATTCTTTAGTGAAGTTGTATAGCTGTATGTACGTGTGTGTGTGTGTATATATATTTTCACATTAAATTTGCCCAAGAGATTAAGTCATTTTATTCTGAAAATATATATACACACACACATGTATACAGCTATACAACTCCACTTTCAGTTTGTATTCATCATATACCTGTGTGTATAATGTACACCATCACGAAAACCTTTCAGCACAGTTTATCACTTGCACACAAAAGGTGATAATTTATTTTTTCATATATCTTTACCCTATTCAAGTCACCTCATTTTGACTTCTAAACTATTTTTATGAAGTTTATAGTGAGTTTGTCGTTACCAAACCCAGAATATTAACAATCACTTTATTATTTGATGATCACAGCTTTTGACAGTATTGATTTTTTTTTTTCTTGAGACTCCTTCGTCTCTTATCTCCTGTTAAACCAGCACTTTTGTTATATTTCCCCTTCTGTTTCTCTGTACTATATTTGTTTTAACTTCCTTTGCATGTTTCCTTTTCTTCATCTCAGCCAAATAGTGGTTTTCCCAAAGTTTTCCTTTTGTTCCTTCTCCTCCTCACATGGAAACTTCCCTAAGGAAGCATATTTAATTCCATGACTATAATGACTACCAGAGTGATAGGCAATGTAAAGTGACTCTACTGAACACTCTAACAGCCACTTAAAATATTTTTGAGTCCCATGAGCATGTGAGCATAACAGGTAAAAATGAAAATGGCTCCCTACAGTCTTTCCAAACAAACATACATACCTCATTAGTGATTGATATTTTTCTACAACTAGATTTCTAAACAGTCACTTGGGTCCATTCTAGATTTCTCTATTTCAACAGCCCCAAGTGTCGCGACCCCTCGCCGGCGAGGGAAACACGACACAGGATTCTTCTTTCAACAGTTTATTCAGGCCTTGAGTCATGTATCATCTTCTAGCGCCCGTGCCCGACACACCCAAGCACAGCTTAATAAAGCCCCCCGCATCCCAATCCTAAGCCGCTACGTGGATCTCTCTCATAGGGTGGTAAGGGATTACGCGCCAACTCTCCATAAAAGGAGTTGTTTATCACAGGCCACAGTGGAAGCTGGCGCCATCTTCTAATGGCGGCCACGGTCTATAAGAATGGCTTACCACAGTCCCCCCTTCTATTTTATATAACAATGCAGGCGAAAGTAGAGGTCCTATCCCACTGTGCAGAAGTGGCTGCAATGTATGGTTCAGTCCTAAGGAGGCGCCTTCCCCAGACCTGATCCCATATCAGCCGACGCCTTTTTTCGTAGGGCGGGGCGTGGACGTCAAACCTGCATGCAATAAGACATGCTTTCCTTGAGGTCCGTTGAGGGATCACTCAAGAGCAGTGCCTTGCCTCGCATCCTGCATCGTGACGACGGCGAGAAGTAGGATAACACAGGTAGCCTGGTAATAATGACAAAATTTAAGTTGGCAACACAATCCCTAAGCCCCAGAGGAAGGTAAAGAGTCTGTAGCCGAGAAGAAAGACCAGTCCTGAAACCCATCTGCGTGCAATGGTAACAAGACCTGCAGAGTGCAAGGGCTATTCAGCACTGGGAGAGAATAAGGAAGAGGACATGCCAATCCCAGTGCAATGTGAAACTAACTTGGGGTGCAATGGCCATGCCCAGAAATCACTGTTTAAGATGTGCAAGCCAGATTTGTGGAGAAATGCCATTTTCTAAGGCCGCAAGAGCCTGTACAATCATAGCCTTTTCTTGTGCATGGCGAGTTTTAAGGCGACAGAGAAGCCACAAACAAAGTATAACACCGAAGCAACACATTGCCCCAAAAATGCCCACTCCCACCCATTCCTTAAAGAAGGAAAAGGCAGAGGATAGCCAACTGGTGAATTGACCCAAAGTCACTGGTTCGACACGGGTACTATTCAAAACAGCAATCTGAGTTAGTTGAGACTGGATCAAGTTTTCTGCTTCCATGGACCAGGTTCCGGATAGATACTCCCCGATGATGCGGGAGGCATTTCTGGAATCATTAAATCTGACAGAGGTTATACATAAATGCGCACGTTGATCGACACAACCCAAATGTACTAGATCAAACAACTCCTCAACTTGAGCTTGAAGCAGATCTATCCTTTGATTAGCAGCCAGAATCCCAGATAAAATGTGTTGATTAATTCTACTTTGAGATTCAAGTATGGTGGATGTTTGTTGAATAACCTGATTAATAGTGGCAGCAGTTTGTACCTGGCTGGCCATGGCTACTCCAGCTGTAACTGCTGCAGCAGCAGATACCGCCACAGCTGTCACTATAGCTGCCGTAATTCCAAAATCTCTACGGGCTCTAATCAGTTCAACAATAGGAAAAGACTCTGGATCTGCAGTAACCGGAATCGGGACAAAGGTCGGAACTTTCATAACCACTGCCGTAGTCCAGGAGCCATTCCAACACTCAGACAAATAGCAGGTAATATTAGAACAATTAAGCATCCCCTGTGATGTATCATTAGCCAAAATAAACAGGAACGGAGATTGGAGACAGACTGCTGCGGAGGGTAATGTAGCATTAGATAATTGTGAATTATTTGCAGAAATTTTAAGCCTCCTACCTCGCTCCGAGTCTTGGGTACTGCCAGAAACATTAAACAGCCAACTTTGGACTCCTCGTAATTGAGCCAAAGCGGAAATATCAGCTGTGGCTCCCTTTTCATTGGAAATCAACCATTGAAACCAAGACCAACCTGCTCCTATAGAGGAATTATTGTTGGAAGAATTATACAAGTATCTTTTAAGAGAGGGGGAAAGGGAGAAACCTTTAGCGACCTGATGTTTCTCCCAAGAATGATCTTGGCAAGGCGTGAATGTTGGGGGGAAGCCACACTCAGGAGTGCAATAAGGAGAAGCCTTAAAATGAGTGGCATTAGAGGTCTGATTAGAAGGAGACAACGGAATTAACACCTGGGAAGTAATGGCCAGAGTGGTAATATTAAGCTCAGAAGTATTTGTCAAGTTTCCTGAGCCCTGGTTTTTCCCTGAGCTAATTTGTAGGAGCACTGCACCCAAAACTCCCTGCGAGATCCGACTGTACTGCAATGGGTCCTCCCAGTTAGTCAAGTTCTTAAGTTTTAAATGGATGCAATCACCCTTGGAAAAACTGAAGCAAAAAACTCCTGTGAGATTGATGCTGGAGAGATTGAAGGACCGATCTTGGTCCCCTCTAGGGGAAACACAAGGAGCAGACATCTCACATGAAGTAGAAAAAAGAGTGGGGAGAACACTAGAATTGCTATGAACCGGCATCGGCATTGGCCACGTTCGAGCTACCGCCCACCACTGCATTGATGTCCCCTGTACCATCGATATCAGCATTAGAACCAGGACACTCAGTAGAAGGATGGTCCTCATCATGAGATTGTTGTAGCGCCTCCTGTTGTTGGTTGATTGATGTCGGGACTCTTCTTGTCAGGCGTTCTGGAACCCACACCGGCTCCGTCCGGTCCTGTGGGAAAACACAGACAGAACCTCGTGCCCATGCCAGCACGGGATCAGGCCCATACCATTGTCCAGAAAGTACATCTTTCCACTTAACGTGCCCAAAGTTCGGGGCAGAGGGCGAACAGTGCCTAGTCGCAGCAGAGCGCCCTTGGATGTCCAAATTCAAGAAATTAATAGTAAATAGAGCCAGGGAGAGGCGCTCTTTCGGGGTGTGGCCTAAGCCAATTCCCCCTTTTTGTTTTATTAACATCTCTTTTAGAGTCTTATGAGCACGCTCTACAATACCCTGACCTTGTGGATTGTAAGGTAAACCATGGACAAGCTGGATACCCATCTGGCTGCAAAAGGAAGAAAATTGTCGTCCAGTATACGCTGGACCATTGTCCGTTTTAATGGTCTGTGGTAAGCCCCATGCTGCCCAGGCTTCCAAGCAATGCGTGATAACATTTCCAGCCTTTTCACCAGACAAAGCAGAAGCATGGATAATGCCAGAACAAGTATCCACAGACACATGGACATATTTAAGCTTGCCAAAGTCAGGGATATGAGTGACATCCATTTGCCATATTGTTAAAGACCGCAAACCACGAGGATTTACGCCCACAGAAGGAGGATGATGCAAAATGACGCAATTAGGGCAATCCAAGACAATCTGGCGAGCATCAGCACGGGAGATAGTAAAGCGCTTTTGAAGTGCTCGTGCATTAACATGAAATTTACTGTGAAAGTTTCTAGCTTGGTCTAAGGAGGAAACGAGGAACATCCAAGAAGGACGAGTAGCAAGGTCAGCTTGGGCATTGCCAGCAGAAAGAGCACCCGGTAAACCTGTGTGAGCTCGAATATGCAAAGGGTAAAAACAGGCGGAGCGATTCCAAATCAGTGTTTGAAGATGGAGAAAAAGGGAAGACATTACTCCTGATGTGTGTATGGGACCCACTGCTTCCAACACCTTTAAAGCTTGAACTACATAAATAGAATCTGAGATTAAGTTAAAAGGAAACGGACATTGTTCAAATACTTTTATGACAATTTGTAACTCCACCCATTGTGGATTGCCAGGAGCAAACTGATGTTGGATAGGAGGTTGATCATTTACCACATAGGCTCCAATACCAGTTTTGGATCCATCTGTAAAGATATTTGCAGCTCCTGGGATAGGCGTAGAAGAAGTGATTTTAGGAAAAATGATAGGATGTTCCTTAACAAATGTTATAAGAGGATGTGAAGGATAGTGATTATCTATCTCTCCTGGAAAAGAGCATCGCAATATAGCCCAATTATCCAGGTTAGCACACAAAACTTGAATTTGTTGACACGTATAAGGGACAATCACAGACGTCGGAGGAAAACCAAAAAATTGTATACTTTGTTGTATCCCTAACATAGCTAAGGAAGCAACTGCATCAGGATAATACTCAAGGGATTTTCCAGGGGATATACGTGGATGTATCCACAATAAAGGACCATCTTGCCATAAAACTCCAGTGGGTTGCCGTACAGTGGCGAGCACACATAATTGAAGAGGCTTATCCTCTTGAAGCCTGCAAAGGCTAGCATGTTGTATAGCCTCCTCCACTTTCAGCAGCGCTGACCTTGCTTCCTCAGTAAGATGCCGAGGGGAAGAAAGGTCTGAATCACCTTTAAGAATTTCATACAAGGGTTTTAATTCAGCATTGGGAATATGTAAATAACCCCTAATCCAATTTATGTCACCCAATAATTTTTGGAAATCATTTAAGGTACGTAAATTATCAGTCCTGAGAGTCACCTTTTGGGGTGTAATAGTTTTACAAGAGATACTAGCACCAAGATAATCAATAGAACCTCCTGTTTGTACTTTATCAGGTGAAATAAGCAAGCCCTTTGATTGTAATAAATGTACCAAATCAGTGTAAGCTGCTTCCAACATATATTTGGTTTTGGCTGCCAGCAATATATCATCCATATAATGTATACACTTTAACAATGGATACTTTTGTCTGAGTGGAACAATGGTCGCTCCTACAAACATTTGACACATTGTAGGACTATTGGCCATGCCTTGAGGCAAAACCACCCATTCAAACCTTTGATCAGGTTCCTCATGATTACATGAAGGCAGAGTAAAAGCAAAACGTTCGGAGTCCTGAGGATGCAATGGAATGGAAAAGAAACAATCTTTAATGTCTATACATATCACTGGCCAATTTTTTGGAATTGTTGAAAGCAAAGGCAAACCTCTCTGAATGGGTCCCATGAGCTGCATTTGAGCATTAATGGCCCGTAGATCATGTAACAACCGCCATTTTCCAGACTTCTTTTTAATAATAAATATGGGTGTATTCCATGGAGAAGTGGAGGGCTTTATATGTCCCAACTTTAATTGTTCTTGTACTAAAGCATAAGCTGCAGTCAATTTTTCAGAGGGGAGCGGCCACTGAGGAACCCACACCGGCTCCCCTGTTTTCCAGGTAATGGGCACCTGATCCTCAGCGGCCCCTAAGAAAAACCCAGCCCATGTCTATCAAGTTTTTGTTGAGGTTCTAAAGGATGTCTACGCCCCTGCAAATTTTTTCCTAATCCAAAACCTGGTCTATATCCCATGTCCTGCATTATCTTTTGGGCAACTGGTGAATATTCATTACTAAGTTGAAACCCCATGTCCTTCATAAGATCACGTCCCCATAGAGAGATTGGGAGATCGAGCACATATGGTTGAAAAGTGCCAGAACGTCCTTCAGAATCTTTCCATGATAAATGCCTGCAGCTGACTTGTGGAGCTTGAGCGTATCCCAAACCTCTTAGTGATTGATCTGAGAGCTGCACCGGCCACCCCTTTGACCAGTCCTTTAAAGCAATTATGCTACGATCTGCCCCAGTATCTAGTAATCCTAAAATTGATTTGCCCTCTATAGTTAACTTTAAAGTGGGACGGTCATCCATATCTAAGGACAGGTAAACGCAATTCCCTCCGGTAGTTCCAATTTCAGCACTTGTCCTTAAAAAGGAATCAGCAGGAAAGCGGGTATGTAAACTGGGTAAAATTAGCAATTGAGCAACCCGGTCTCCTGGGGAGATGGACACAATGCCTTTTGGAGCTTCCACCATAACCTTCACTGTTCCCACCGTATCCGGATTAATAATCCCAGGGAAAACATGAAGGCCTTGTAGGACGGAGGAAGCACGCCCAATTAACAAGCCCACAGTGCCAGGTGGTAAAGGTCCTTTAAACTCAGTTTCCACCAACTGGACTCCCATTTTGGGAGTTAATACGAGTCTGGTGGTGGAGCAGAGGTCCAGTCCCGCGGCACCTGCAGTGGCTCTCCGCGATTCTTGGGATGACGCAGGGACGGCCATGACTCGTTCTCCATTGTCCCATTTTCCATTGCCCCATATATTTGTGGGCCCTGGGGTCGGGGGCCCCCCCGGCCGTTTTTTGACATGTTTCTATCTTTTAAAGGTTGACCATGTATATCTCTGACGGACTTACACTCATTGGCCCAATGCTTTCCCTTTTTACATCTGGGGCATAAGCCCGGTTGACGGCTAGCAGAGTTGGACTCAATCTTAGATGTTCCCTTCTTGTCAGGACATTCTCGTTTAAAATGTCCTCCTTGACCGCACCCAAAACACTTTCCGACAACAGGGCTGGATTTATGTGATAATTGAAGGACAGCAGCAGCAAGGCCTGCATTAGTTAACGGCCCACCTATTTCTCTACAGACTTTCATCCAGGCCTCTATGCCTTTGTTTTTATAAGGAGTAATAGCTGCTTTACATTCTTTAGTACATTGTTCAAAGACAAGTTGTTTAATCAAGGGCATTGCTCTATCAGGGTCACCAAAGATTTTTCCTGCGGCGTCCACCATCCTGGCAACAAAGTCTGAGAAAGGTTCTGTGGGGCCTTGTATAATTTTAGTCAAATTGCCAGACACTTCTCCTCTATTTGGGAGTGATTTCCATGCACGGATACAAATGTTATTAATCTGTTCATATACCTCAGGGGGGTATCCTGTTTGTTGATTAGCAAACCTGCCTTGTCCCAAAAGCATATCCTTATCCCAGGCAGGGCGTCCCGCTGCATGATTTTGGGCAGCTTGCTCTACTGCACCCTCTAGCATAAATGCTCTCCAATCCAAGTATTTCCCTGGGGAAACACAAGCGCGGACTAGACTAGCCCAATCTGAAGGAGTCATGCAAAATCTAGTAAGTCCCTCCACCTGAGTAAGGGTGAAAGCGGCATCTATGCCATAAGTGCGGACAGATTCTGCCAAGGTTTTAATTATCTTAAAGTCTAAAGGCTCATGATATCTTCCCCTGTTATTGTCCTGAAATACAGGGTATGCAAGTCCCATATCTGTATTAACTGTCCTCCAAACTTGCGCATGAAAAGATCTCCCGGAACCTTGGCTCCCCCCCACATACGGGGGTGGGGCAACCGGCACCATATCTTCTTCTAGATATTCTACCTCCTCCTCCTCAGAGTTTTGTTGACCGATATTAGCTCCCTTCCCCTTCTTACAGTAGGCCTTTTTCTTCTTTTTCATTTTTATCTTACGTAGTTGTTGTAACAATATATCAAGGTCCTCAGAACTCTCTGAGTCGCTTGTGTTCTCAGGCGTTTTTAATTCGGTCAAGTCTGGGTAGAGCCTTCTCCTATTTTTATTTTCAGGCTCTTTTGCCTTCTCACTACTCTTACTCTTAATACTCTCTGCCACTTCACTATGTGATCCTTCAGATTTTTCCTCATGTAGTTGCTCAAGAACAGCTTGACCCTCACTCACAGCTTCTTGGCATTTACTATCTGCTATACATCCTCTAACTAACTTCCAAAGTGGTATAACACCACCCTCTAAGGTGCCTTGCTCACGAGCGAAATCTAGATCTTTCCCTAATTTGTCCCAGCTAGGAATCGTAAGACTCCCTGAAAAGGCAAACCAAGGAGCTGCTATATCAGCTTCTCTCAAAAACATCTGCAAAGTGCTCTGCTTTACCTTAAGTCCTTTTGAACGTAGCAACCCATCTAGGGCCAACAAAATTGGGCTTGAAGAGGTAGCGCCCATAATGTCTCCAAAGATATAATGAAAGTGAAAGTACAAAAGCCCCGCTCTCTCTTTCTTTACAGAGGAGCGTCCCGCTATTAGCTTGTGGATTCCCACTTTACCTGGGAACTTACCGATGCACCACCCTGACTGCTGAAAGTTCTGGATCCTGGGTTCGAGGAATATGTTCCCCGTATGGGCCACCAATTGTCGCGACCCCTCGCCGGCAAGGGAAACACGACACAGGATTCTTCTTTCAACAGTTTATTCAGGCCTTGAGTCATGTATCATCTTCTAGCGCCCGTGCCCGACACACCCAAGCACAGTTTAATAAAGCCCCCGGCATCCCAATCCTAAGCCGCTACGTGGATCTCTCTCATAGGGTGGTAAGGGATTACGCGCCAACTCTCCATAAAAGGAGTTGTTTATCACAGGCCACAGTGGAAGCCGGCGCCATTTTCTAATGGCGGCCACGGTCTATAAGAATGGCTTACCACACCCAAGTCCAAATGATACTAAATTATACTGATTTCTACACAATTTTAAAATCTTTTCACTCTTCTCTTCTAAGTAATGCCCTAACTCACCTAGAATTTAGTAACAAATTTATAGTAGGTCTTTCAGTGTCTCTTCTACTTTTTTTTTGGTACTAGGGATTGAACCCAGGGGTGCTTAACCACCAAGCCACATCCCCAGCCTTTTAAAATATTTTTTTTCTTTAGATAGGGTCTTACACTGATTTGCCTAAGGCCTCGCCAAGTTGCTGAGGCTGGCTTTGAACACATGATCCTCCTGCTTCAGCCTCCTGAGCCTCTGGGATTACAGATGTGTGCCACTGTGGCCAGGAGGCTCTCTTCTAGTTTTTGCTACAAAGCTTCCAGAGTGATTTTTATAAAATAAAACTGACAATATCAGTTGCAAATCATGTTGCTCAACTCTCAGTATTTTCTTCAGGTTAAGAAATCTGGGTTGTTAGTAACCTATACAAGTTCCCTATTGATTACATTTACTGCCAATCTTTTTAATCTCTATTCTTTTGCACCTTAAAAATCCATTCGTCATACTAAGTATCATTGGATATGTCATATTTGCTATTTCTCTGTCTTTAAATATGATGGTATAGCTACACAGAATTTCTTACCCTCATATTTGTTATTTTAGTCAGTTTTATGCAGGTATAACAAAATAATCACAGCTGGTAATTTATAAAGAATAAAATTTTATTTTTTTCAGAATTCTGAAGGCTGGGAAGTCCAAAAGTCACCCAGGCACCAGCAGATTAGGGCACCATTTCTCTCCTTCCAAGATTGGGCCTTATAGCAGCATCTTCCAGAGGGGAGAAAGGTTATATGGTCACATGGCAGAAAAGCAGAAGAGAGAGAACTCATTTCTGTAAGACTTTTTTATGGCAGCATCAGTCCATTCAGGAAGGTTGTACCCTCATAACCTTATCACATCTCAAAAGGGCCCACCTGCCCGTACCATTGCATTGGGATAAAGTTTTCTGAGCATGGATTTGAGGACACTTTTATGTGTTAGTGCCACTTTGAAATGACATAGGCTGTAATAGCTTCTGGATATATCCTACTCATACTTTAACACAAAGTGTGAAAACATCTTGTCTACGAAGACTTGCCTGATATCCATCTGCTTCCATTTCTCACACAATTGTTTGGGTTATGAATAACTATCTTGCTGTTCCATGATGCTTTGGAGAAACAATCATTAGAGCATTCGTTGCATGATATTCTTTTGTTGTTGTTGCTAATGTTTCTGTTTTAATAGATGCTAAGCTGCTAAAGGCAGGAAAATGTCTTTTAAAAAATATTTTATTTTGAAGTAACATTAGGCTTATAGAAAAATTGCAAAATAGTTCACCTGTGTTTACATATTTGTTTTGGTGAGGAAATTTATAAAGATGGAATAGAGCTAACATGTCTCATCTGGGTGAGCTGCTAAAGGAAAAAGGTTCTGACAATGCCTAGGAAAGGTCATTTTAAGAGTTGACTGGAAAAATTAGAAAACGTTGAGTATGCATATGGATAAATCTTATGTATCTGTATTATACCTATACATCTATCTTTCATCTATATCTACCTATCTATCATAAATCTACTACTGACATCTTGAAGCTGAGAGCTTGGAAGATAAATAAGTCTGTTATTCATTTTCATAGGTAACAGTGAGTGAGAATACAGAAATTTCTGATTCTGGCCCTTATTTGGTAAAGTTTTTTTTTTCTTCTTCCTACAAACAGTGTTTAAATCATACAGGAACAAGGAATAGACAATAGAGCAAGAGAGGTTACTCCACAAGTGAACCCAATATAAGCATTTATCATAAGGATTGCCAAACACTTTTTTTCTGTAAAAAACCTTAGTGGTAAATATTTGGGGCTGTGCAAGCCATGCATTATCTGTGGCAATCATCCAAACTTCTGATTATACAGGAGGGTGGCCAAACAGTTACTAAACAGATGGGCATTACTGTGTTCAAATAAAGCTTTATTTACAAAAATGGATGGATAATTGGTTTTGGCCAAAGGGGGCAGTTTGATAACTCTTTATTTCGAATGAACAAATTACATATGAGAATAAATAATTTCTAAAGTGCTCAATAATTCCAAGAAAACAGGTTGATAGTGGAAGCACTTAAAGTTCAAATGTTCTGTTTCTTCATTCATTATCTGCCATTTTTCACCAAAGAAATAAAGACAAATCAATCATATATGAGCCATAGAGTGTCTATAATAATTTAAGTGACACTGAAGTATCTTAAAAGCTATAAAGAATACATTTCATAAAATGATGTTATTCTTTCAAGCAGACTTCATTTTGTCAATGATTACATAAAAGCAACTGAAATTTTTACAAATTTCCTCCTAATTTCACTTGGTATCTAGCACTTAACTAGGAAGAAAGGACCAGAAAGACAGAGTTTTTAGTCTATAAACACTCTTTGTGTATGTACATGTTCATATTTGATCTTTAACCCTCCAGCTAATAAGACATTGCCATAAAATTATATATTCAGAGGAATAAAAAGAAACAATAGCTTGAATGTCTGTTACCATATTCACTACTGGCAAAGATAAAAATTGCTAATCAACTTTTAGTCTCTGTTATAAAAATACCTGACATGAACAACTTAAAGAAAAAAGATTTATTTTGTCACATGTTTTCAGAGGTTTCAGTCCATGGTTGGCCAGCTTCATTGCTTTGGGACTGAGGTGAGGTACACTATTATAATAGGACATGGTGGAGGAAAGCCACTAAGCTCATGGCAGCCAGGAAGCAGAGAAGGGAAAGGAGAAAGAAGGGGAAAGAGAGAGAAAGAGAGAGAGGATAGGGGCAAGATATAGTCAATCCCCAGGGGCACCTCCTCTCCTCAGTGCCCTACTTCCTTTGAATATGTTCTACCTGATTACAGTTTCTACCGCCTCCCAGAACTCCATTCAACTATCAATGGATACATCCAGTGATTAGGTCAGAGCCTTCACAATCCAACCACTTTTCCTAAAGTTCCACCTCTGAACATTGTTGTACTGGGTACAAAGGCTTCAGCACAGAGGTCTTTGGGGGCCACTTGATATCCAAACATAACACCAACCAACAAGAACCGAAGTAGCTGGTTTTTGGTGATGTTAAGGAATTCTAATTTGTGTATGGGATTTGGAAGGAGAAACTATTACATAGCAAAGATAAAACTAACCATAAAATCTTTTTCTATCCTGATGACATTGAAAATACTCGTACAATCATATATCATTTTGGTCTTAGATAGCCAAATTTATAACATGGAAAAGTGAATAAAGTAGAATTACTTCTTAGGAGAAGTTCTATAATTGTGCATTCACACACACATATATTTGGTACTGAAAATTCAACCCAGGAGCACTTAACCACTGAGCCAATCCCTTTTTAAATTTGAGACAGGGTCTCACTCAGTTGTTTAAGGCTTCACTAATTTTCTGAGGCTGGTTTCAAGTTTCGCTCCTCCTGCTTCAACCTCCTGAGTTGCTGGGATTACAGGTGTGTGTCACTGCATCCAGCCAACGACAGATATATATTCTAAAAATATGTAGAATTGGAAAATTACATGACTTATTGAATTAATTATTGAAAAATCCAGATTTAATTATTCCAAAGAATAATTAAGCTGGTCATTAACCAGTTGAGCATATTATTTTCTAAAGTTTACTCTTTAGTTCCATATAGAAATAGTTGTGAAAATTGCTTGGGAGGCTTGGCCATATAAATGCAAACACCAATGAGTATAACTCTTCAGTGAAGTCAACAATAAAGGCACAGTTAGTAACAAGACTACCTTGGATGAATATGGAGAAGTCTCTAAAACGGAAAATATGTTTATATCTATATCTATTAAATTAATGTCAAATACTTTTAAATGGCTTGATATAGTTGAGAGTAAGGTATTTTGTTTTGCTTTGTTTCAATTCTATACCATAAAAACATCATGCTGCCATGACATGAATAAATATAGTTTTCAACTGATACCGTGACTAGGAAGTGACATTTCTATCAACACGCATTAAAACACCCCTTGACTGATAGGAGCCAGCAGAGAGAATGCACTCACTGACGGCACAGCCAGGAGGGGAACATTCATTATTATAGAGAGACAGAGCTGTGGGGTTGTGCAGCCATTTATTCTAATTAATGCTTTCTAGCATTTGTGGGAGGAAGCTGCCCTCTCTAGTAATAACAATGATGAGTACTTAAGGAGGGCTTTAGATTGATTAAAATAAACATCTACACAAATTATAAACAATGAATAATATGAGACTGAAATAAAGTCCACAGCCCATGGCAATCAGACATAGTGAATGAGTCACGTGAGACCTCTCAAAAGAAGATAAGGAAATATGGGATCAGAATGGCATAAAAATAAGGACTTTTGTTAATCACATTTGATTACAGTTTCCACCACTTTCTTAGAAAGGCATAGAAAATATCACTCATGAAATCAGGAAAGGTATCAAATAAATAAGAAAGCACAGAAGGAAGGAAGGGAGGGAAAGAGAGAAAGAAGCATAACACAACCTAAGTACATCCAAATAATATAACAGTGAGCATCTACTAAAGCCTCAGAGGCCAGACACTTCCAATACTATATTCCAAACCACAACAGTAATGGAACACTTTAAAATAAATTCTATGAAAACAATATAAGATTTATAATTAAACCAGACAAAGAAAGCACCAAAACCCCACCTAATTTATAGATTAGTCTCATTATAATTGTTTACAAAACATTTTTTTCTTTGGCTTCCCATGTATGGGGTAGTTATGAAAAATCTTAAGAAAACAGAAAAAAACCAAATTAATTGTATTTTTTAAATAAAACAATATATTTTGCCTAAATAAAAAAGGATATCAACAAAATCCAATTGTCGATTTCTCAAAAAATGATTAATGAAATAAGAATGGTAGGCTACTTTTGCACACCCAAACACACATGTGTAACTACCCAAAGGAGAAATACTAGAGATACTCCCACTAAGACTGAGGAAAGAACAATATACAGTCTCCACTGCTGTTGAACATTTTCTGAGATATTAGCTGCTATATATACAGAGAAGTCAGTAGAACGCATAGTAAGTAGCAAATGAGTAAAATCAGCTATATTAGCAGATGATAAGGTAAAATACCCCAAATCCCCATGACAAACTCAAATACACAAAAAATAATTTAGCACTGAATCATGATCTAAAATTAAACCTAAAAAAAAAAAAATCAATAAAGGAGCAAATTACTACCCTTCATTGCTGGTAAGAATGTAAAGGATGCCAGGTGGTATGGTGCTCACCTGTAATCCCAGCGGTTCAGGAGATGGAGGCAGGAGAATTTCGAGTTCAAAGCCAGTCTCAGCAACAGCGAGGCACTAAGCAACTCTGTGAGACCCTGTCTCTAAATAAAATAAAAAATAGGGCCGGAAATATGGCTTAATGGTCAAGTGTCCCTGAGTTCAGTCCCCAATACTCATCCACCCCACCCCTAAAAATGGTAAAGGGTTCAACTATTTTGGAAAGCAGCTTTACAGTTTCTTGCAAAGATAAATATAAATTTAGCATATGATTCAAGAATAATACTGTTAGTTGTTTCTTCAGGTGAACTGTAAACTTATATACCACTAAGAAAGCCTATATGAGAACATAAAACACTGATTTGAAAAAGTGGAAATAACTGATAGGTTCTTCAATAGGAAAATGAGTAAACAAGCTATACTATATACAGATAATAAATTGCTATTCATTGATAATAAAACACTGAGCAGGAAGCAGTATGAATGAATCTCAAATATATTTTGTAAGAGTAAAATCCTAGACAAAGAGGCTACCCATATTGTATCATTCCATTTTTAAAGTGTTTTGGAATAGACAAAACCAATAGAAACAGAAAGCAGATCAATAGTTGTAGAAATTGTAGAGAAGGATGGTTGTCAATTTTAGGGTGGAGGAAATGTTCTCTATGAGGCTGGGTTACTAAGCTTCATACATTTGGCAGATCTGTTGAAATATATATTACAAAAGAGTTATAATACATGTGCAAACTAAAAACAACCACATAAAATCTACCTGGGTGTCAAGGGATTTGGGAATGGAATGCAGAATTAAAAAAAAAAAAAGAATCAAACTTGTACTACAAACATATGATGTAATCACACTGCTGTGGTTGGGATCAAAAAGTAGCTGACCTAATTAACGTGATAAAATGATTTTTGACTGCAAACTGTAAGCCTAAATGCTAAAGCAACGACAAAAGCTGTACAGTTGGCACATTTGTTTCTCAATGGATATGGGTTAACAATTCTGAACTGTTTTACAAGCATACTGGGATTAAGCAAATATGTAAATGATTCAGGAATGGTGGGAGCCAGGTTTCCTCTGTCAGAGAGAGAAGTGACAGGTAAGCAAGAAGGAAGATTAGAATAAATTTGTGGTATTGGATTACAGTCAGAGACATCAGTATGCAATTATATTTAGGTTAATGTCTAGGAACAGAAATGATTTTATGCGCATATATAGGGGTTGGTATCTGCCAAGGGGGCCTAGAAGCAATGACACCTGAGTGTCAATAAGGAAAGCCAGTGCCCACATTTTAGTTTCTAACAGACTTTCTCCAATAAAATATACCAAATCTTTAGACAAATGGCAGATTCCAGGGTAGGGTCAGAAAAGTAAAAGTAAGTCTGAATTCCACAAGTTTACATAGCAAATTTATGTAACTCATGCCAACAAAAGAAGAAAATGCTTAGAAAAAATAAAGAAGCCAGCTTGAAGAGCTTTTCAGTGGCTCAAGGTGGGGCAATTTTACCATGGAAATGAATAATGATGATAATGGTTCATAACATGATGAATTAAAATTGATAAGTTAATTCACACAGCCAATTAAGAAAAAATAAACTATGGAATAAGAAGGGAACAGGGTGTAAAGAGAATAACTAAAAAATGTAGAAGTAATGCACTAAAATGGATATTGAAAGCACTGGCTAAAAGCTACAGATAGAACAGGATATTCACACAGTGTTTGGATACCGGCCCACAGATTCCATGTTAGTTACAATGGGGAAACTGCCTTTATAATGGAGAAAGTAGATGAATTGCACCTTAACTGAGTAAACTTAATATCACCAACAATAAGATAAAAGTGTCATCATGTAGTATGGTTGTAAGGGAAGACAACCCAAAACTAGGAAATGGGTTTGGTTTAAAGTGAACTCAAGAAATGAATAAAAGAAACAAAACAAAACAACCCTCCCCCCCCACGAAAAAAAAAAAAAAACATATACAATACAGGATTCAAAGTTTTCCATTAAAATTTCAATTTATGTTCTTGAGACAATTGGAAAAGTTTTGAAAAAATTCTGCATAGTAAGATATAATTGCTATCAATTTTACATTTCTTGAGTATGTTAATTATATTGAGCTTAGCCTTATGTAGAAGGATAGCAATATTTATAGGAGATGAATGCTAAAGTATGTAGGGGTTGTCCTAATTGTCCAGAAGAATATATCCCTCTCTCCAAACCTAAAACAGATAAAAAGCGAGAGGTATAGGGAATTATAGAAATGGATAAATATAAAGCACTTGTGGCAAATTTTTAATGACTGATTAACCTAGGTGAAGATATGTGGATGTTGATTATGCCACTTTTGCTATTCTTTCAACTTTTCTTTAGATATGGAGTGTTTCCAAAAGAATATTTAATGGGAATAAGAGATTATTCATTTGAGTTTTTCTACATTTTTGAGCAATAGAAATTCATTCTAAGAAACTAAGAAACTCTCAGAAGGAGTCTAATATAGAAGCAACTCTAATAACTTCTCTGGGTTGAATCATGTGTTCCATGCAAATGTACACTTGTCCTTTCACCTGTTATCTCTAAGGAACTCTTCATTTTTGGACCTTGATTAAAAAAAAATGACAGTTTCATTTTATAACGCAGTTTAAAGTGGCAATGAAACATGCAATCTTTTTAGATTTTTTTCAACAGTGTTTTAAAAATGAAAACATTTTGACACTTAAAGGGATGTATTCCAACATTGGGGAAGTAGTCATTTAAAACACCACTGATTACTTGGAACCTAATGTATGAGTGGGAACTTTTTCATTATTTTGCACGGGTAGCACATGAATCCAATAGTAATCTGAAAAAGTTTGTTTTTAAATTTTTATAAGGAAGCACTAGGATAGCATATTAATAATTAATGACAGAGCCAGATTCAACCAATATCTGTTTCTTTTAAATCCTTTTCTCTTGCCAATGTATACAAAGAAATTATAATTTTTTTCTACCTATCAGGATGGAGGGTTAGATAATATGATTTATCATTTGAAAAATCAGTTATATTAATCAGGGATGGAATTAAACTCGTTTCTTTCCACTATATCCACCAAATTCCTCTTGAAACATTTTGTCTCCTAAGGTTATGCCCATATATATAGAAATCATGGAAGTGTTTGAATATGAGACTCTACAATCAAGTAGTTTTGAATTGGTCTTCAGCAGATATTACTAAGACATTGTACATATTAATTAAGTACCATGTGATGTTGTGATATATGTACATACTAATATTTTGATTAGGTTTAATATGTCCATTTCTTTAAACATCTATCATTTACTCAGGGTGAAAACTTTAAAAATCTTTTCCTTTTCCTTTAGGAAATGTACAGCACTTTGCCATTATCTATGGTCCCCTACTGTGCAATACCACATCAGAACTCCTTGCTCCTGTCTAACTTAGTATCACTGCAACTTTTTCCCATCCCTCCCTGACCTCTTTAGTACTTCAGATAGTTGGTATTTATATCTTTAATGCTATTTAATTCCCTAGGAAAAATGAACTTTCAAAATGCATTAATAAGTCTAGTGAGATGAGATATTTTAACTAAAGCTGAAGATCATTTTTGTTTTCTATCTTAATCAACTCACTCAATATAGAAAAGCAATTTCTAAACAACAAAACAGAAGTCGTATAACTACTCAAAGGAACTGTTTCCAGGGTACATGCTGGTGCAGCACTGAAAAATATTGATCTTTGAGAGCAAATGGAACGACACATTGATCTTGGAAGAAAAAAGGATGAGAACCATAAAAACAGGTGGAACAGAGTCTTACCAATAAAGAAGAGCACATCCTACTGACAGAATTGAAGAAAGACTGAAAGTGTAAAAGTGCAGGAAGATTTTTAGAGAGAAACTGCCAGACATTCATAAATTAAACACATGAGCCAAAGACATCAGCTAATCATAAAGCAAGAGGGTTTTGAAAAAAAGGGTTTTGAAATAGGGAAAAGCAATAAATCTGGTGGATTTTAGTTTCAGCTAAGCCTTTAAATAGTAAGGATTTCAGAAATCACTAAATCCCAGAGTCTCAATATTTGTGTGTATAAAATAGAGCCGTGATAACATTACAGTCACAGCACACTGCAAAGATCCACGGGGGAGTTGGTGAGACCACACATATTTTGAGTCTGCTCCAAAAGCAATTCAGTCTCAGGCAGCATCAGACTTGGGATCCATTGAACCAAACAATCGTTAAGGTCCAAATAGCCAGCATACTTCCTAAGAAATGTTCAATAAGGAAATTAGAGAATCATGGAAAATCCCAAACCACAAAGAACAACTGAATGTAATAGTCATTCTTAATTGAAAATAAATAAAACTCAACTGTGGATCTGCCTATGTGGCATCTGTGTGAACCATTCTCCCCTCACTCAAACACACTTATTATCTAATCCTTTAGTTTAGACAGTATTCTTGAATCGTTCCTCTCTCATTCCACCCTCCTCATTACCACCAAACCTACATAAAATCAGTAACCAAGTCTTGCTAATTCTATCTGCTTATCTCTTGAATATTCTCTGGCCTCAAAACTAATGTCCAGATCACCAATGGCAGTTTCAAGTTTGGACTAGTGTAAAAATCCTCTGTTTCTTTTCTTGACCTACAATCTCACATTTCTAATTCATTCTCTGTACTAACAAATAGTGATCTTTGAAATTTTCAAAACCTGTCCTTAAAACCTTTTAGTAGCTCCCAACTTTCTACAGAGTTGCCCTCAGGGCAGCATTTTCAATTTGTGAGAAATGACCCATTAATGTGTCAGGAAATCAATTCACTTACCCCAAACCAACATTTTTAGTGAAACAAAATGGAATGGAATAAACCAAAAAGAACAAGATATAATATATCTGAAAACATATTTTGTAGAAAGATGAAATATGTTGTGACATTTTAGTTTTATGAGTTCATGCTTGTTTAAAATACTATGAATTGTGTTGAAGCAAAGTTTGAAAGACATTTCTGTGGATTATATAGAATCCTTCACAATCTTGCCTTTGATTGTGTTTATACCATAAAACCTGAAAGTTTCAGCCTACTTTATCTGAATGACAAACCCATACTCTTCCACAGGTTGGGTTTTTCTACATATTTCTGTTCTAAAACCTTTCCCCTCATTTTCCACGTCAAATTGGAAAACTCCTACTCATTTTTTAACAAGTGGATCAAATCTCATTTTTCCTGTGAGCTTTTGTAGGCACTCACCACGTGATCCTCAATGACCCTATCTCCCACCAACTGTTTTTAACTGGTCTAAAATAGTTTGCTGAGGCAAAACTCTTATGTTCTCTGAGTTTGCTCTTCAGTTGTATGAAGTAGATAAATATTAAGATGGCTATTCTTCAATAATTTTAAACTAGTTAAACTACTGATTAGACTTTCAAACAAATTCCCTAGTAATTTATTGAATAGTAACACAACCTCTAGCTTTCTGGGTTTTGTTGTTTGCATGTTTAGTTTAGTTTAGTTTAGTTTAGTTTAGTTTTTGTTTTTTGGACATCGGATGTATTTTCTTGGCAGATTACCTAATGTAAATGTGCTAAGTTAAACCTATGGGAGACTATGATGTCTCTGAACTAATTTGTTTGAAACCAAGCCTGGAAAACAATGCCTCAATGGCCAGATATTTAATAGTCTGGCTAGAGTCATGTGCCTGTTAAAGCATATTAGAAGAATATCTCTGAAAATCTTTTTACCAAACAATATATTTCCGATATAATTAAATTTACTAAGGAGCATCTCTAATAATAATTAGCTAATAAGCTATTAATTTTTAAAAAAGGAAAATTAATTATAGTTATTCAGTGTAGCAAAGGTTTTGTTACTGATAAAGCCAAGGAGAGCTGAAGTTTGATGTTAAAATTAAAATGTACTTGACTACCCTGGGTCACGAATTTCAGAATACAGCAACTCCTTTGAGTGTAATTAAAGAAAAATCTAACTGATATTACACTGTCAAAGGCCAAATTATTTTAAAGTGTGTGTATATATATATATATATATATATAATAAAACTTATTTTATAGTTTTTACATTATTTACATTATTTTACATTATTTATTTATTACATGGATTTTATAATTATAAATATATTTAAAGTATATAGACTTTAAAATAATTTAAAATATATGTAGTATATATACATATATATGTAAAATAATTTAAAATAAATATATACATATTTAAAATACATAAAATTATTTTAAAGTATGTATAATAGATGCTATATTACTAAAAACTACAATTAATATAGGTTGACTGTTAGAAGTGAATCACATTTTACAAATTAATTTACTACCTATGTGTACTAGTAATGTTGAATATAAAATTCTAACGTGTATATTTCAAGAGAAGGAGCTTCTGTTAATTAGAATATATTATCAGTGGAAATAACATGGTTTCAAGTTCACACAACAAAAGGACACACACACACACACACATACACTTCCTTGAAGAGGTTTTTCCAACTATTGAAACCTGTAGAGACATCAAATAGTTACATAAATTGGTTTCTGAAGCATTATGTAGTGCTCTTAATGTCAGCAGAGAAGGACTTTCAAATTGGATGATTCTCTCCTTACTTTTGAATAAGTCTTTCACAGTTTAAGTGCCAAGATACCAAAATGGCTATGGATGCTTCAGTTCTGTGTGCATAATTAGAAGTTTCCAAGAAATCTTTCCCTGTATTTTGATAGCCCGTAAGATCAAGTTTGTACGAAAACATCAGAGGCTATCATAAGAAGTGATTGGTGAAAAAATTTCTTTAGAGAAAATTGTTACTTCTATCATAGCATCTATTCTTCTTTAGGGAAACAAAGAAGGTAGAGCAATTTAGAGGAAATACTGAGTTTAGGTGCCTAACTCTTAACAGAAATAAATGGGCAGTGGCTGGGACCTCAAGAGTGAGAGGAAGTACTATTTTCTTTGGTGGTGGAGTCAGAGAATGAGGACTACTGCCCTGAATTCCACAAATGTGATTAACACCAAAATTTCCAGATCCAGAAAATCTCTCCACACAGGTAGAACAGAAAGAAAGCAACTTTAATATTGAATAAGCCTTAAACCTGAATATGAGGGCTGGGGATGTGGCTCAAGCGGTAGCGCGCTCGCCTGTCATGCGTGCGGCCCGGGTTCGATCCTCAGCACCACATACAAACAAAGATGTTGTGTCCACCGAGAACTAAAAAAATAAATAAATATTTTAAAAAAGTATTAAACCTGAATATGAGGCACAACACAGGCAGTCTACTAAAAAAACTAACAAACAAAAAAACAAAAACAACCTCCCCCCAAAAATCTACATGCAAAATCTCAAGAGAGGTTGCAAAGATAGAATGAAACCCTAAAATATTACCCTTTAATATAGCCAAGAAGAAATTATTCATTATATACATGTTCTTAAAAAAAAAAAAAAAAAACACTAACCAGTCTTCATTCAAAAGAACTTGGTTGTATCATAAAGTTACTTGTAATTGGATTGACCATAAGTTCTAGCTACCAGATTTTAATTAAATAATAATAAAACTTCTCTGTCTTTGGGATGGGAAGACTTGCAACTCAGTGTTAGGTGGCCACCAAAAGTAGGCTTCTATGCTGTTATTGGGAGATAGAATGCTATGTACCTGATGGCTACATTTCAAGAAGATGGCTGTTAGGTCCTTGAGAAAGTTATTTTGCCTTTAAAAATATTTACATATATGTTAATAAAACAAAAAAATTGTGATTAAAACTTTTTAAAGGAAGAGTTAAAAAAAAAAAAAAGACGAGCGGTGTCTCCTGTTTTACACCAAGGACGATTAAGCTTTTTCTTTTTAGATTTGTATTGATCCTTACAATGAGAATTGTCCTGCTTGCCTAAATTCTGTGGGGACAAGGGATGAGTGACTAGATGTGTCCATAGAAGAGAAATCCAGATGGGAATGGCTGTTGGTATGTCTCATCCCTTTGGGTCTTGTTGCAAGTGTAGAGAGGGAAGACTTAAGCAGAAAAAGCCTGAGGGGGTCTCACTTGAGTTGAATGGCTGTGGAAGGATCTCCCAAAGGAACAAAATTAAAGGTGCTTTCTGTCCACCTCAGGAAGTATTGGAGGGAAGGCCAGCCAAGAAATATGTGAGGACATAACAGTACTTCATTGACATACAGAGTTGGCTTCTTCCTCCTACCAGGTCCATCCAGTAAGGATGCTTGCAAGGTCCAAGATTGAGAATATAGGTATATGTGACACAAACTGTGCCCTTGTCTTTTTCCTCAATAGGCTTTGAACCTGACCAGGCATGCATGAGCTCTAATGAATGGTGATGAGGTGTGAGGGAGAGGATAAAAAGTCCACGCCTCCCTGCTACAGATCCCAATAAGCATGGCCTGAAAGGAGGGAGGGATTACTGCTCAGGTAGATCGAAAACTCCTGGAGCACACAGGGGCTCTTTGCATATATGTTTAATTTATTTTCCTGATTATAAATTTGACCCATTTTTATTATATAAAAAAGAAAAAGCAGGGAGTTGAGGATAGTAATAATTACTTCTTATCCTTCTATAATACAACATTTATCCCATACAATAATTTTTATACAATAAATTTTGATCATATTATTGTCCAACTATATATTCCACAGTTCTTTATTATGGATACGGACTAATATGAGTAAGTGCCTTGGGAATTCCAAATTGTGTTTGACAGTTGAATAGGTTTATGAATTTGAGTGATTTATTTAATTTCTCTTTTCTTCAATTTTCTTATAGAGTGGGATAATAAAACCCACATAATCATTTTGCTGTAAAGATTTACATGAGTTAATACAGATAAAAGATTTATCACAGAGTCTAATACATATAATCCAAATTAAAAGTTAGTATTATTAACAGATCATGAGAATTATTCTACCTACTTGAACACAGATTATGTGATGTAATTAAATAGGAACTATTAAAAATGAGAAGTGTTAACCACTTTCAACATCCCCAAATGTGAATTCACTGTAAGTTCCAAATTTTTCCTTTAAAAAAATCATGGCTCTAATTTTTATACTGCTAAATATTCTTATATACACATCTTGAGTTCATCCCTGTATTCCTTTGGATAATTTATTATTTCTATGTTAATTAATAAAGACTTTTCCCCAAATAAAAAAGAAACTGTAATATTTTCATCTGACACTGCTACTCATATGATGTAGGTTTTCTATAGGCTTCTCAAATAGCCAAATGAAGAACAAACAATAAAACAATTTGTATAGAACCTCATTTTCTACAAATTTGCTAACATTTAACAACTAAAAAGTTCCCTTTTAAGAATATTTTGAGTAACTAAATGCAATATTAGCCTTACTGTAAAGCTGGTAATTCTGTTTACAGAAAGGAAAGGAGGTTTGGTTTTGCTCCATTACAGGATTAGCAGCTTCCATAATGCTTAGGAAATTGTTCTTGCTATAGGTAAGCTTGAACATCTTAAAATAAAAATGATTACCTAATGCAGAAGTTCCCACATTTTTATTATTATTATTATTAGTAGTAGTATCACTTTGGGATCTTTTAAGCATTTTAAAACCTCAGCTCTTCCCCCTTTTCCCCAGACCAATGGAATCCTAATCTACCCTCCAAACAATTAAGTCATAATCTCTGGATTCAGGAAATGAGACAGAGATATTCATATGTTTCTCATTTATTTTTATTGAAACATTACAGCTGATCACAGGCAAGTTTAGAAACTACCAACAGCTTGGCATATGGTTCAAGTTTCTGGCTTATACTAGCAGTAAGAGCAAGTACTCTGCATTAATTTTAACACTCCACCAAGCAGTATTAAACTTTTATTTGCATGCCTACTAAATCTGCTGTTGAGAGAAATTTATCTTCAGAAATCCCAGTGTGCATATTTATTATACTTCTACCATTTCTCTGTCAAGTGGCAGGAGTGTATTTATCTGTCATGGAAATAACCACATCTGAAAAGACATCCAAATAGCACATTTACAACCATTTAGCCTCATGTTATGGTATTGCATAAATAAACCCATGAGAACAGTAAGCAGTCCAGCTTATAAGGTTTCTAAATCTGACATAGGAATACTCTAAAAATATTGAAATGTTGCATCTATTAAGATTTCAATTATTTTTACTTTTTAATTTTGTTCTTGGTGCTGGGGTTTGAACCTAGGCCCTTGTGCATGCTGAGGAAATGCCATACCATTGAACTACATTCTCAACCCCAAATTATGTTTTTAATAAAAAGAAACTAAGCTGATTTCATCATCATTTTTATAACACCTCTTTTTCTTAAATCTCATTAAATCTTAAATTTAAAAAAACACCCATCTTCAAAACAAAATGTTTTTCTCATATTTTCTTATTCCATAAATACATTCTTGGCTTAAGAGATACCTCAAAGGAATATGAAATAAAAGGGCATAGACAATGATGCTTATTTATTTAGACAGGAAATATTTTCTGAGAATCCTCTTCTTCCATTTTTTGGGTGCAGTTTTATTTCCTTCCAAGATCTGTACAGGGGAAAGAGAAAAGTAAGGAGAGATAGTACTACTGTGACCTGGCTGTACTTCTTGCTCCCTAGTTTGACAGATGCTAAAGCTGACTTCCCTGAGGAGGTCTAGAAAATGTTTTAAGCCAACACTTTGCCTTTCAAAGCACTATCATTTGTTCTTCAGAAGTTCCCTCTGGGCCCTCTCTTCAGTTCTGGTGATCTGCTTCTGTGACTCTTTTCTCAATCCACATGCAACTCTCCTCTTTGTATGGAAGGCCCCAGACTATTACTAAGGGTCCTAAGAGCTGAGATTCACAAGAACTACATACCACTTCTCTTCCACATGGACGTGTTTAGTTCATGAGAAACATATCCCACACATGAACAATCTCCTGGAATCTCAGTCAATATCATCACAGTCTCACGGTCTCAACTCTTCCATCATAAATGCTAGTCAGCCAAGCCATGTCATACTTTCTGAGCTTCCATCGTGGGTACACCCAAGGCCTCATCCCTTGATATGGAGGAAAGGAACAATTTCTACAGATTCTTTCTTTTGTAAATTTTCTGTATGCAGGTAAATGATTTTCACAGTCATTTAGATAACTTATATGCATTTTCTCATGCTGTAATGAGTCCAATTCTCACATCCTGTCTATTCTGTTTATATGCTGTCTCCCCAAAGCCTTTATAAAAAAAAAAACAATAAAAAGCAAACCTACATAATTATATAGCATATACAAGAATAAAACACTTATGTGAGAAAGCCCACTCAGATTTGATTGGTCTCTGCTCTTGAGGTCAGGAAGGTAGATATATAATAAAAAGATATAAGAGCTATAAAAGATAATGTGCAATGTATTCAGGAAGTAGAAATGAGAGAATAGAGAATTCTTAAGAGAAGTCAAGAAAAACGGAAAAAAATTCAGTGTGGAGATAATATTCGAATTGAACATGATTTCCTTGGTAGGGTTCATCTCCCAATTGTTGAAAATACATCCTCCCTTCCTACTGCTCTCAATCACAAACTGCTGAATGGATCTACTTATGGTAATAGCTGCTGCTATGTCAAGACAAGTTCAATTAACATGCCATTTCACGATAGAAAAACTCCTGCAATCACTTACTTTTAACAATTCTTTTTATAACACTGTGTAATGGAAGTGTAACTATCACACATGGATAGCAAAGAAATGAATCCCTGCTGCCAGTCAGTTATTTGGAAATCAAAAACTACAATATCACATCTAAAAATAATCCTTTATGTCTCATTTAATTGCCCACTTAGCATTTCATTAAAATATATCTATTTGGCATTGTTAACATGATTGTCATATTTTCTGATCCTTTAAAAGGTGAAAGTTAACTATCTGGGCATTAAATATTAACAAAAATAAGAGATAATTTGTGGTTGCCAATTCAGTGAATTTTCATATGTACTTAACTGTAATAACAATAGTAACTAACACTGAAACACTCTGGGCCAAGCACTAGGCTAAGAGATTTAAATGCGTGAAATCCTCTAATTTTTACACGACCTTAGGAAGCTAGTTATTAGAAATGTTCTCCATTATGCAGATTAACAGATGGAAGCCCAGAAGCACTGTCAGTTCCCAAGGTCACAGTCAATAAATAAAGACCTAGGTTCCAGCACAGACAGCATAAATATAATGTCATGTTCTAAATCACAACTTATTGTTCTCTCTTATTTTCAGTTATAGTATATCCATTGCTATTCAACCTAGAAATTTTGCCTAATTTAAATGCTAGATCTGTATCCTATACATTCATTTGCATATTATTATTACTTATTATGGAATTGGATTTGGAACACTTTTATAAACTGTTAGTAATACACTATCTACCCTTGTGTTTGACAGAGTATGCATCCTTTGGTTTTAGAAAAAAAATTTAACCTATATATTGCTTTATGACATATGCCAAGAAGTAAAATCCTAATGTTTTAAAGTCACTATTCTTCGTTAAAAGCACACAAAACACCATTTGCATCAGTTATAAGTTTATGAAGAATGTTGAAGGGATGAGTGAATGAATGAATGAATGAATGAACATAGGCAGGAACGAAACCCTATGCTATAGGGTCAGTTAGCATAGCTAGTCCATAAGTTTTTGAAAAACTGTATTTGTGGGAGTGTTATGATATTTAAACAATTACAGGTAATCTTAAATTTCTTTTGAATCACTTTTGCAAAGGAAGGTTACTCATTTTAGAGGAAATAAATGCAGGCATAATTTATAATTTCTTTTTTCTGTATTCAGAGAATAAATTTTCCACCTTCTAGGATGCAAACTATCAACAGGATAATAGTTGCCCCTACAACAAAAAAATAACCATGACATATATTAATATTAACACAAGCAGAATATTAAAATCAAAACAAAACAAAAACACAGCTGAAGCGGGGTGTAGAGATAAGAAATTTCATGTCAAGTAAGGCTTTTCTCTGCAGTGGTTAAATTGTTCCTAGATCATATGATTGATTCTCTTTTACTTGGAAGAATTTTACTATGCCCAAAGGGAGAACTGTAAGATTACTGCTCTTACTAAAATCAAAACATCAGGAATGAAAATCTTACCCACTGGCAAAATAAATATTTTAATCGACTATATATCCATATCACTGATGCTGCAGTAAGTTGTCATTGATAACACAGCTATTTAAAACTTTAATATTAGCACTACTCATGGCTTAGCATTTCAAATTAGACAACTAAGGATCCCTGTTTCCTGTTTCATTAAACACAAATTTGATTCCAGAAAATATATCACTATTGTTTTACTATTCTAAACATATTTAGGTCAGGGTGTAACATTATTAGGTGTAAATTTTATTGTTTCTTATTTCTCTTATGTGTTCTGTAAGAATAGTACATTATGATAATGACTACAAAGAATGATTTGGCATATGTTCATAAATCTCTAAAGAAATTATTGTTGCCTTGGTGTGTTACTTCTATGAAGATATAAGATACATTCATTTGTTTTTTAGTATCAATAAAGTAAATAACTAAAAAGAATGACATGGAAAAAGCCACAATAGTATTCTGTTGCAAGATTTACAAAATTTTAAATAAGAGTGATCTTCCAAAATATTTATTAATAATTCCTTCATTTTTGCAGTTTGGTCTTATACCTTCATTCCTATTGAGCAAACACAGCTGCAAGAGCAGACAGCAATAGCAGCTGCTGTCTACTAAAGATCAAAAATGAAGATAAAACACCTCTGAAGTAATAAAATCAATGAAAAAAGAAGTTTCGACTTACAATTCAAATTTAACTCTCCTTGACACATACAGGCACAGAAATGCCATTTAAAAATGATAATTGTGGATATCCAAGGATATTCAGAGATTTTTAGCTAATGCTTTAAAAAGAAACCACCTCCTGCTTCTTTGTTCTGGCAAGCACCTCATGTGAGAGGAATTGTGCCTGGTTCCAACTGCTATTCACTTCTGCTCCACCCCTGGCTGGCATTACAACTGAAAGAATCAGGAAAGAAAAGCCCCTGACCATTATTGAGCCCCTAGGGCACACAACCCAAGAAGGACTGGAGAGAAACTGTCCAGTGCCAGCTGCTTTCTGCCATTAGTCTCTCTTGTGAAAACTTAAACTGAAAGGAAATTTTCCAAGCTCCCACCATGCCATAATCCAGCTAGGTTACTGACAGGTTCTACAATGAAAGAATGAGGGTGAGAAAAGCCTCTGGCCTATGTCCCATCCCAAAGTGTGCACAATATGGGGAGGTCTGAGGTCTTATTCCTGGGTAGGCAACTACAGTAGCAGCAGAGAGGAATAATACAACTTTTGCTAACTTAAGTGGGGCCCCTGATATTGGCCACCACCACACCTTGTCTGGTCACACATCACTTACAACATCAGGTGTGAGCACCACAGACAGGTTTCTGTGATTCTCAACCCTATTTCTTCCCATGAAGCACACTGGATATATACAAGGGTCTAATCAGAGAACAAGTGCTACCAATCCCTCACAACTATTGGATCAGCCAGTATCAGAGTCCCAGTTCAGTAACAGAGCCAATAGCAACAATGCCTGAGGAAATCCCTACTAATAGGGACCACCAGTTCCACTGTAGGATTAACCACAAATGGCACACCACAGACCCACAGCTGTCTACATCACACCTGCTAATACTGTTAGAGAGTTCAGACTATTGAGCAACCTACAGTGGTCTCTCCAACTCTAGTATGGTACATACTTGGCCCAAACTCACCAACCATAGCCAACAAAACTATGCAGAATTTATATTTCCCATTTGGAAATGAACTCAATATTGCAGAACAAACTAATACCTGAAGACGCATCCTGGAAAGAAAACTTTTATAGGAAGGCCATTCCATAAAAGTGGTAGAGATATACATTTAACCAGATGCATAAATATCAATAGAGGAACGTAAGTAATATGAAAAGGGAATATGAGCTGGGTGCAGTGGCACATGCCTGTACTTTCAGTGGCTCAGGAAGCTGAGGCAGGAAGATAGTTTGTGCAAAGCCAACCTCAGCAAAAGCAAGGTGCTGAGCAGATCAACAAGACCTTGTCTCTAAATAAAAATGGAAAATAGGGCTGGGGATGTGGCTCAGTGGTTGAGTATCTCTGAGTTCAATCCCTGGTACCACCACCCCCTCCAAAAAAAGGGGTGGAGGAGGGAATATGACACTTCCTAAAAATCATAACTCTCTAGTGATAGATTCCAAAGTTGTTAAAGTGGTTGAAATGCTTCATAAAAATTCAAAAGAATAATTATTTTGAAGAGATTAATGAAATCCAAGAAAATACAGATTAACAGTTAAATAAAATTAAGAAGAAAATTCAGAATATGAATAGGAATTTCAGCAAAAAGACAGATTTTCAAAACGTACTGATCAGAAATTTTAAAAATGAAAAACTCAGTAATTCAGGTAAG
Organism: Marmota marmota marmota; assembly: GCF_001458135.2. NCBI lineage: Eukaryota > Metazoa > Chordata > Mammalia > Rodentia > Sciuridae > Marmota > Marmota marmota. Next base: position 13,344,071 of record NW_026000142.1, read on the forward strand.
AAAATCAGTTGAAAACCTGAAAAACAGACTAGATCATGTGGAAGAATGAATATTGAAGGCAGATCTTTCAAAATATCATATTTAGGAAGAAGTAAAGAATGAAATAAAAAAGAACAAATAGAGCATATATGTGTTCACATAATTAGCATACTTGAAGGGGAGGAAATAAAGATTAAGAGCAGAGGAAAAAATGTCCAAAAAATAATAGCACAAAACTTCCACAGTCTTCGGGAAAATAGGGATAGCCAAGTATAGGATTCTTATAGAACCCCCAAAGAGATATGACCAGAAAAGATCCTCACTACAAAATATTATAGTCAAAAATACAAGTAAAAGAAAGAATTTTGAAATCCACAAGAGAAAAGCATCTAGATACATTGAAGAGAAATTCATTAGAATAACAGCAGATTTTTTTTTTTTAGTAGAAACTCCACAGGACAGTGGGGCATTGAATGGTGATATATTTCAAGTCCTGAAAGAAAATTCCTGTCAAACTAGACTGCTATACTAAGCAAGGCTATCTTTCAGAATCAAAGCAGAAATAAAGCCATTTTTGATAAGCAAAAATTAAGGAAATTCATGACCACAAGACTAGCCTTAAAAAAGATGCTTTAGGGAGTACTATACCCAGAAGTATATGATATCATTTGAAAGTGTAAGTCCCATTAAAAGAGTAAATATATAAATGACAAATAGAACAGAATCAAACATTGTCAATACAGGAATCTATCATGCCACAAAATTAGTAAGAGAGGAAGAAATGAGCCAAAAATATTCCAAATAATTAAAAGAAAAAAATAATAGGGCTTAAGTACATACCTTTCAATAATGATTTTGAATATAAATGGCCTATATATCAAATTACAAAATACAGAATAACTAGCTGAATTGATGAAAAAAGGGACCCATAATATGTTTCCCATAAGAAACTAAACTGACTAATAAGATATGCATGGACTAAAAGTGAAAAAACGTAAAATTATATTCCAATGAAATGGAATTTGAAAATAAGTAGTAGTGCCTATATTATACCCAATAAAAATCGACATTAAGACAAAAGCAATAAAATGAAACTTAGAAGATATATATATATATATATATATATATATCAAAGGATCGATTCATCAACAAGATACACCAATTGTAAATCTATTTTCACCAAATATATGAATACACAGTTTTATAAAACAGACCTAAATGGAGAGAAAGGCTGGAGTACAAAATAGTGGGGACTTTCAATACCCCACTTTCATCAATAGATAGATTACCTAGACCAACCAACAAACAATCAAACAAAGCAATAAAAACATCAAAGTAAAACTTAACTATAGAGCAAATGGACTTAACAAAACTTAAAAAAATTCCAGTCAGCAGATACAGAATACACATTCTTTTCATCAGCACCAAATAATTCCTAACTGATATAAAAATCGAAATCACATACTGTGTCTTTTCTATTCACAATGAAATAAAAGTAGAAATCAACAGCTAGAGAAACTTTAGAAATTATACAACTACATGGAGGCTGAAAAATATACTTTTAAAAGACTAGTGGATCAGCAGGGAGGTCAGAACTTAATTCTTTGAGAGGAATAGAGAAAAAAGTAGTAGTACTAAAAGCGAAGTTAATTTCAAATAAATAACCTAATATTGCACATGAAGGCCTTAGAAAATCAAGAACAAGTCAATATCAAAATTAATAGATGGAAAGAAATAATAAATATCAGGGCAGAAATAAATGAAGTAGAGACCAAAAGAACAATACAGTGGATCAATATTAAAGAGTTGGTTCTTGGAAAAACTTAAACAAAATTGACACATTTTTAGCTAGACTGAGGAATAAAGAAAAATCCCCTCCCCCAAATAAAGACGAAAAAAGAAACATCACAAGTAATACCACAGAAATTCAAAGGGTATATGCATATAGCTTAATTTGCTCAACTAAATTCCCCGTTTCTTCCCTTTCCCCATGCTTCTCCCTCCTCCTGGATACCCTACCTCTCCTCTTTTTAATATCCCTTCTATTTTTGTGAAATCTTTTTCTCTTTTTAATTCATTTTTCCTTTATAGCCTCTGCATATAAAGGAGTATTGAAATAAAATATGCAGATATCATTATTTTAAACTATTTTTTCATATATTTATTGACCATTCAATCATTGACTTTCTAAGTTTGACTTATTTCACTTGGCACAATGTTCTCCTGTTCCATCCCTTTACCTGCAAAGACAAGATTTTGATCTTGATGGCTGTGTAAAACCCCATTGTGTATGTGTCTATATACGGCACAAGGCTGGTCCAATGACTTGGCTATTGGGAATGGTGTTGCTATAAACATTTAAATGCATGCATTAACAGTATGCTGATTTCAGTTCTTATGTATAAGAAACGAGGAGTAGAATAACTGAGTAATGTAGTCTTTCATTCCTGCTCTTTTGAGGACTCTCTATACTGATTTCTGCAGAGATTGTATTAGTTTACAATCTTAACAACAATGTGTAAATGTTCTTTTCTTTGCACATCCTTGCCAGAATTTATTATTACTTACATTCATGATATTTGCCACTCTAATGGGGGTGAGATGAAATTTCAATGTGGTTTTGATTTGCATTTCCTTAATCACTAATTATTTTAAACTTTGTTTTATATACTTATTGTCCATTTGTATTTTTTCTTTTGAACAATTTCTGTGTAGTTCTTTTAATCATTTATTTATTGGATTTATTATGGGGTTTTTTCCTGATTTTAAGCTTTTTGATATCTTTATATATCCTGGATGATAATTTTCTGTCACAAGAGTAAATAGCAAAGATTATCTCCCATTCTTTAGACTCATTTTTAAACTGTTTCCTTTGCTGTGTAGGGAGGAGCTTTTTATTTTAATGCCATTCACTTATTAATTCTTGATTTTATTTTTTTGGAGGGGTGTCTTATTAAGAAAGTTGATGCCTGTATATTGAAGTTTTGATGCTAGGTTTTCTCCTATCAGTTGCACAATTTCTTATCTAATCCTGGGTCTTTCATCCACTTTGAGTTTATTTTTGTTCATGATTATAGATAGAGGTATACTTTCATTCTTCCACAAATAACTATCCAGTTTTCCTGGAATAATTTTTTTAAAAGGCTCTCTTTTTGCTACTTCGTGTTTTTGGAAATTTTTCAAAGATGAGGTACCCATAACTGTATGGGTTTCTCTCTCCAATGTGAATCTTATTTTTATGTATAAATATAATGCCCTAATGGAAAAAATGTAAAGAAGCATTTAAAAATATTAAATATTGAACTTAGAACCCTATCTCTCATCTCAAATCAACTCAAATGGATCAAAGACATATTGAAAACCTGAAACTCTAATACTACCAGAAAATAACAAGGGAAGCACTTCACAATACTGATATAGGCAATTATTTTCTGGATAGAATTCCCAAGTACAAGAAACAAAAGCAAAAATCAGCATATGAGATTACACCAAGCTAAAAAGCTTCTGCAAAGCAAAGAAAACAATCAAGAGTGAAAATCTGCTATTCAGAAAAAAAATATTTGTCAGCTGCTGCTTTGACAAAGCATTAGTTATACAGAATAAATAAATAACTCAAACCACAGCCACTACCACAACAATAAAACAAATAAACTGTTAAAGTGAACAAATGATCTGAATAAAACATTTCTCAAAGAGAGAACTACAAATGGCATATGTGTGTGTATGTGTATATTTATGACTGAAAAAATTTTAATATCATTAGCCATCAGAGAAATGAAGAGAATAGCTATAATGAGATACCATCATACCTAAGTTAGACTGGCTATTATCAAAAGAAAAAGACAAAATCCAAACACCAAATTACAACAAAAGCTGATGAATTTGTGAGGAAAAAAAAAAAAAAAACGATCCCTAAACAGCCACTATGGAACATAGTATCAAGGTTACACAAAAGTCTAAAAATAAAACTACCTATGATCTATTTATCCCATTCCTGGGTATAAATCCAAAGGTAATGATGTCAACATACAAAGGAAATACCTGCATGCCCATGTTTAGTAAGGCACTATTCAGAATAGCTAAGATAGTGAATTAGCCTAGTGCCCATAACAGATGGTATATATTCACAATGGGGTATTATTCGTCCATAAAGAAGATTGGAATCTTGCAAGCCATTAGCAACAAAATGAAGAAATTTAAGGATATTATGTTAAAGGAAATAACCCACAAACACACAACAACAACACAAAACCAAGTACTGAATGTTCTCTTTCATATAGAAACTTAAAATAATGGAAGAAAGAAAACAAAAAGTCAACCTAGCACGAATGTAGAAAAAGATTACTAGGCAATGGGCAGGGTGCTGGGGAGGGGCAGGTAGAATAGTGAGTGGACATGATCCATGCATGAGGTGTGCGAGTGTGGAAATATCACCGTGAATCCCTTCATTTGTACAATTTGTATGTGTTAATAATAATTTTAAAACTCACAAAAAATCTCATATTTTCATCTCAGCTTTGATAATTCTGTCATCTATTTTTTTTTGAAAAATAAAATATGAACAATTTCTTGAAGGCCATATTGAACATCAGCAAAACATTGTGCTTTGGGAATAGCATTCTGGAGAAACACCAAGTTAAAAAAATATACCCTGTTCATGGATAGGCAGAACTAACATCATCAAAATGGCGATATTACCAAAAGTTCTCTATAGGTTTAATGCAATGCCAATCAAAATCCCAACGGCATTTCTTGTAGAAATAGAGAAAGCAATCATGAAATTCATATGGAAAAATAAAAGACCCAGAATAGCAAAAACAATGCTAAGCAGGAAGTGTGAATCAGGCGGTATAGCGATACCAGACTTCAAACTATACTACAGAGCAATAGTAACAAAAACAGCATGGTACTGGTACCAAAACAGGCGGGTGGACCAATGGTACAGAATAGAGGACACAGAAACCAATCCACAAAACTACAACTATCTTATATTTGATAAAGGGGCTAAAAGCATGCAATGGAGGAAGGATAGCATCTTCAACAAATGGTGCTGGGAAAACTGGAAATCCATATGCAACAAAATGAAACTGAA
>NW_026000142.1:13349893-13411188 GCF_001458135.2 Marmota marmota marmota
GGGGGGGGGGGGGGGGAGGGGGGAGGATGGGAAAGGCAGCGGAGCACAACAGTCACTAGTATGGCAATATGTAAATCAATGGATGTGTAACTGATGTGATTCTGCAATCTGTGTATGGGGTGAAGGTGGGAGTTCATAACCCACTTGAATCAAAGTGTGGAATATGATATGTCAAGAAATTTGTAATGTTTTGAACAACCCACAATAAAAAATTTAAAAAAAAATAAATAAAAAAATAAAAATAAAAAAAACATACCATTTACATCATTACATGCTTATATAAACACTTTTTTTTTTTGTCTTCAGAAAAGCATCTTTCAGGTGTTATGTTACCAGAGCAAGTCAATGTCTTTATTGATGCAACTATTATGAAATCATGAAGCTCTACTTTTTGTGTGAAAGACAAGGGATTTCCACCAATGAATTAAATTAGTTTTACATAGGCCAGCAGCTAATGAATATGCTTTTCTGTTTGCTGAAGATGTAAGAATGAGCCAGTGTGTGAAATGTGCAACTTTAGCTAGGACATTTCAATTGAAAAGATGTTGAAATAAAAGAGCAGAAATTAGTATCCTTCTGCTAACATGGGTACTATTGAATATGCTCTATACTTCAATGATGTAGTAAAGAGCTGGTTACTTAAATCTACTCGACTCTTTCTCCAATAAGCTGACACATACTTGAACTTGTCTAAGTCTATCATTCCAAATTCAAATACCTACCCCTCACCACATTGCGGAGGCACCAGAGATAGAATAGAAAATAATGTTTATTTCTAGAATAGAACTGGGCACAGCTGTTCCAGTTAGAATTTTCTGCAAGAATATAAAATGAACTATACATAAAAGGACAGGCAGGATTTAACTGTTATGCCCAACAAATTCATATCTGGCTGACAGCCTATAACAGTCACTTTACAGATTCTAGAAAATGACATTTCAAGTTGAATCAGCTAAAATGTCAACAGAATTTTAAATTACCACTAGCAAGAGGAAAAATAAAAAAGAAAGTATAGAAATACAAAAATTATATTGAAAAGGACAAATACTGCTATAGAATTCTTTATCTTGATGCATTCCTTTCTAAATTTAATAAGTAAACTGATATATGGTGGCATATTTCAGAAAAATCAGTAATGACAAAATTCAACAAGTTCATTCTATTAGGTGATCCAAGAGTGTGATGCATATAGGCATCAACTATCAACTTGCAAAAGTGAGAAATACTGATAAGCAAACTACTAAATGATATATCTTCATAACTGAATCAGAAAAATATGTATTATTTTGATGTTTTTTCCTGTGAACTTGCCTTTAAAAATCCATATCTCTGGCATTTAGACACAATGAGTCATTTCACTATATTAAGAACATAAAGCAGTCTTCCACTAACAGGGCTGTGTCAGTGTGTAGGTGAGGGAATGTCGGATAATTCCAGACTGTCACTACTGACATTTAATGCTTTTTGATAATATAGAAATTCTTAATGAAACATATATTAATTCTTAATAAATTTAACTGAAATAGTATTTATTCAGAAATCTCAACCAACATCCAGACTAAAATTTGAGATCACTGAAAAACATCTAAGCAGTCAAACTTGTATCTTTAGCATAGTTCATATAGAACATTTTAATTCCTTACAAAAGACTGATGACTATATTTTCAAATTTAATGTAAATTAAAAAGTCAGATCTACTTTTAAATTTTCTTAACAGCAAAAATTTAAAAAAAAAGACAACTTACACTATAAAAACTAAGAATAAAGACATAGAAAATCAAACCAGTAACTGTTAATTAAAAAGTATTAGGTCACTGTGGTATACCATTGTTCTGTTTCAATACCTCATTAGCCCTTGAGAGTCTATTTATGTAGAAAAGAATATGTTCAGATTTAAGAGTATAGATTTACTGTTGATGTAGTCATTTATGTATGTAGCAATCTTTTCTTGAGAGACCACTGTATGTCAGTCATGTAGAAAGGGCCAGAACAACACAATGATTAAACCTCTACAGAGCAGATGCATATTGTATAGGACCCAACAGTTGAGTAAGAAATTACCATAGATTTCCACTACCCTTGAAAAACAGAAGTCAAACTTCTCAATGAGTTATTTAGACAGTAAATTCTCAGAATAGGAAACTGCTTCTGGTTCATGATTCCAATTCAATCTTTTAAGGTTTATTCTCTTTTTGTTACACTTCTATTACTACTGACACTAACATGTGACACCCACAGAATGATTCCAAAATACAACTCTGGCTCAAGTAGACACAAGTGGTCCCTCACTCAATCTCTCCATAACTCATACATTATTCTTTGTTTTAGTGATGCTGGAGATCAAACCAAGACCTTGTCCATGTCAGGTTATTACAGTGAGTTTCACATCTAGTTGTAAATTGGAATATTAAAAGTCATTTTTAAATACTGATAGAATTTACTTGCATAATCATTATAAATACACAGAAATATTTTGTCCATGAGGTATATGTTTGTGGCAGCAGAAATTCAGTGGAGTGAAAGACTCAGCAGATCTTATGCCCCTGCTCAAATTGCTGAAACTAAACAAAATCGCTCAACATGATCATATAAGTACTCTTGATATTGGTCAAAGGTATACAAAATATTGAGGATTTATTTTGAAATGTTTACAGAATCTTAGATTAAAAACCACTGGAAGTCTATTGTCATTTGATCCAGGGCTACTCCCACACACAGTTAATCTCCTTCAGAGCATAGTCCATGTACATGGATCAGAAGGCTCATTGTTGTCAAGATGGCAATACTCATCAAATTTATCTACAGACTAAATGCAATTCATATAAAACTCTAATTAGATTTGTTACAGAAATTAACACATGGCTCTTAAAATTTATATGAAATTGTAAAGATCCAGAATATTCATAAAATCTTAAAAAAGAACAAATTTTAAAGACTTAATGTCGCAGCCCAGCTGGCTGGGCAAAATAACCGGGGGGTGATGAGCAACTTGTGTACATTGATACAGCAGGAGTAGGAGCCTTTTATTGTAGGACAACAGAGGTATTTATACATTCCACACAGCTTATCTTAATTAACATAAATTAGATACAGCAGTTAACCAATAAGAAATCTCCACACTTAATGGCTCGCTGGCGCCACCTCACAAACCACTCCCCCTGGCAAAATACCAGGCGCCATCCTGACTTGTTTACAGACTCTAACATTTCCCCCTTTTGTTTAATTTAAATAACGACTATAGTGGTTTTTACACAAACACCATAAATAATCTGCTACAAGCAGAAGGGGAGGATACAAAATGTCACAATACCAAGCCACTTGATGGCTCCATGCAAGAAGCCCTTGGAAAAATTATACCAGCAATGACACCATTTGCAAAGATACCGAGTTACAATTTGTTGTAGATTACAGTTTGTTGTCTCAGTCCAGGTAAAGCAGTGTCTCAATAAATTAACTCACAGTCCAGGTAAATCACAGTCCAGGTAAGTTCTGCAGGCAGCTAGCTTGATCCGAAGTCTTGTCTGTTTCTCAGCCGAAGTCTTGTCCGGTTCTCAACAACACTGGAAATTCTTCCACCTTCGTCTTTACTGGAACTGGGACGAAGGCAGGAACTCCAGCAATGATGTTAAAGAAAATCCTGTAGTATTCCAGCAGACACTAAGAAAACAACCTTCTGAACAATTTAGTACATTATCTCAAGGTTTTTTTTACATTTGAAATAAGCCTTAATAGTGCTCATTACTCATTGGCTTCCAGGTGTGGGAGAACCATTGTAGTTACTGGCCTTGGAAATGATCAAACTTCAGGGACATGGGCCATCTTCAGGGACACCTGCAGTGTCCCCGGCAGCCCCAGATGGCCCTGGGGAGAGTCCCGGACTCAAACTGCTACTGGGCACAGGGAGCAAGAGCCCGAGAGACTGTGCCTCCGGGTCAGGTTTGGATTTGGGCTCTCACAGTGGCATCCCACTCCCAGGACGGGGGGCGGGGGTGGGGGGAAGAGCCGGCTGCCACGGCTTGGAAAGTCCTTGCTGCGCCACGACCAGCTCGCCCACATGGCAGCTGCCGCACTGATTCACGCACCCTTTGGTAACGAAAAGTATTTAGTAATAGCCTTTTGCTGCAACTTTTTTCCTGATAATCCTTCTTCTTTTGAACTTTCTTTTTCTTTCTGACTAGAGTTCCTGGGCTCTTATCAACACATGCACTAACTATTCTTGGTTCCACTGGGGTGCCTCCTTCCCTTAGTAATTTACTTCTCACCCCTTCCATTTTCATCACAAAGACAATACAATACACTGAGACAAAACAAGACACAAACATACTGTATCAATCTTCTCCATTTTCTCAAAATGGCCATTTTTCCTCTCTCCCTATCTGCCTAGGGACGAGCAGATTTGCTCCCGTCCTATCTAGGGACGGGCAGCTTTTCCTCGTCAACTTACCCCCAAGTGTCCCGGGGCTCCTCGGACTGGCCACCATCTGCCGCAGCCTGGCTGGCTGGGCAAAATAATCGGGGGGTGATGAGCAACTTGTGTACATTGATACAGCAGGAGTAGGAGCCGTTTATTGTAGGACAACAGAGGTATTTATACATTCCACACAGCTTATCTTAATTAACATAAACTAGATACAGCAGTCAACCAATAAGAAATCTCCACACTTAATGGCTTGCTGGCGCCACCTCACAAACCACTCCCTCTGGCAAAATACCAGGTGCCATCCTGACTTGTTTACAGACTCTAACAACTTAACACTTTTTTTATTTCTGAAAAGTCCAAATTTAATATTTATTGGGATAGATGAAGGCTCAGAGATACAAATGAAAGGAATGAAAAATCTTTTCAATAAAATAATAGAAAAATTTCCAAATCTAAAGAATGAAATGAAAATCAAATATGGAGGCTTACAGGACCCCAAATATACAAAATTACAACAGACCCACAGCAAGGCACATTATTATGAAAATGACTAACATACAGAATAAGGATAAAACACTAAAGACTGTCATGGAAAAATGACAGGTAACATTTAGAGGGAAAACAATCTGGATCTCAGCTGATCTCTCAACCTAGACACTCAAAGATAGGAGGTCTTCGAATAATATATACCAAGCTCTGAAAGAAAATGGATACCAGCCAAGAATACTATACCCAGCAATCATGGAAATATACATATAGGTCAATGAAACAGAATTGAGAATCAATGAATTAACTCTTGTTTCTGGGATCAATTAGTTTTTAACAAGGATATCAAGACAATTGAACTGGGAAAAAAGTAATATTAAAAAAATGATATTTTGACAACTAGATATCCACCTGTGAAATAATAAAGTTATACAACATCTTATACCTTATGTAAGAATAAACTGAAAAATAAAGCCATATGTTATAGAAAGATAGGTGCATGGATATTCAGAGCAACATTACTTATAATAACTCCAAATTGGAAATAATCCAAGTTTCCTAAAGAATGCACAAAATTTGATATATCATACTATGTATGATATTTCACAATTATAAAAATAATGGGCTACTGATGTCTGCTACAATGTGAAGGAAACTCAAAACATTTTGCTAATTGAAATAAATCTGACACAAAAGCTTCATATTTTATGATTCTATTTATATGAAATGTTCAACAAATGAAAATCTATCAAAGAACAGATCAGTAACTGCTTATAGGCCACAATAGCCAGAAGAGATAATTTTTTGGATGTGTTAATGTTCTCAATTTGGATTGTGGAGATGATTGTACAACCCTGTTAGTAACATAATTGAATGCTATGCATAAAATGGGTAAATATTTTATGATATATAACTTAGTCCGTAAAAAGCTGCTTAGAAAGCTTTATTCTCAATATTCCATAATTAATATTTTTCCCAGAGCTTAAAGGCCCATATTAATCCAATTTCTATTAGTTGTGATACTCTTGTAGCCCCAAAGTGTTTCAGGAACTTTGTTACTTTGTTTCTTAGCTCCTGTTCACTCTCTACATAATAATTATCACTGTAAAATCTTTTAAACCTCTTTGAAAATGATTATTAAGAGAAAGCTTTTATTTTTTTACAAGTTGACTTGGAGATTTCCTTCTTAGTTTGGGTTTACAGTTCGAAACACATGCTGCTTCTTTAACTGATGGATACCATGAATTATTTCGCCTCCAGATGGTACCCAGAGCCCAATACACAAGAATTAGCTTTTCTCTCAGCCAAGCCCAAGTTAAATATGGAAAGATGAATTGTATTTGGTAGAAGAAGACTGGTTTTCTTCCACAATGATGCGTACATTCAAATGAAGAGTTTTAATCAAATTAGAAAGGGAAATGGGCATAGAACTTAAGAGGAAGGATCTGAGTAGGATTTTCCCAACAGTTGATCATATGATGGGGTTATGAAGATCAAGTTGAGAGTTGACACCCATTGGCAAATGGAAAATAGTATTCTATGCAAAGGAGAGCACATGTATAAATGATTATCAGAGCTTCCTTCTTTAACAGTAAGATATTCTATAATTATTTGTAATAAATGAATGAATTTAGAGAACTGAAACATTTAATGTAGCTAGAATATGAAGTATAATTGAAAAATTAATGGAAAATAAAGATTAATGGGGTCTTGTATATCTTATTAAAATAAAGATTTTATTCTTTAATTAATGTTCAAAATATATGGGGTTTTGATGTTTGCTTTCTTTTAAACAGATAAAAGAAATTCGTTTTTATTATGAAAGGATCACTTTAGGGGTTGAATGAAGAAATTTTGGTACAGGGAGAAACACAACAAACTGAAGCTTGCTGCTCTATAAAGTGCTTAGAGGCACTCCATATTACTGTGACCCCAATTAAACAAATAGCAGAATTAATGAAAAGGTATATAGACAATAGCCAATATTTTTTTTGAAAAAAGATATAATGAATTTAGAATGCATTAAGAAAGCCAAAGTATCTGTAATATAGTTCAGATATTTTCATAATTTTCCATGAACAGAATGTTTTTTTTTATAATCTTAAAATATCACATGCATAGGCTAGGAATATGGCTTGATAGTAGAGCACTTGCCTACCATGCATGACAACCTGGATTAAATCCTCAGTACCTCAATTTTTTTTCCTCACAGGAATTAACAAGAGAGTGATACTAGTTATTTATTTCACTTACAAAATATAAAAGAATACATACACAGACATATACATACATGAATATGTAAAATAATATATGATCTGGAAAATACAGAAATAAGAGTAAAAATATGAGAGTGAACTAACTATAGTTAATGATAATGTATATTAGAAAATTGCTAAGATACTTTTTAATATTTTCATCACAAAATGATAAGTGAGGCTATATAAATGTTAACAAATTATAAATATTCTTTTGCAGTTTGACTCTGCAAGACACAGAATCTCTGTTTCTGAATGATATTATAGTTGATGTGTAGTAATCATTATGTTTTAGTATATTTGATCTCTTATTTTTCTATCCTCCAAGAGTTTGTAAAATATTACGTAAGTCCAGGAATAGAGGGATCCTTTAGAGAGAATAAGTCAAATCCCCTTCTGAATTCATTTTCCAGTTTCATGGAAGCCATGTTAATGTTCATTAACATTACAGGGTGGACATTTGCCTTTGATATACATCCAGAGGTGAAATTGCTGGATATATTGCATGGCTGTGGTATTTTTGTTTATTTTGATACTCACATAATGTTTTTCATAATGTCTGAATTAAATTACATGCCCACCCACAGTTTACAAGGATTTACTTTTTTCCACACCTTTGCCATACTTCTTTTCTTTTTGAGAATAGATATTTTAGGGCACAATGAGGTGTGAGGTGGTATTTCTATGTGGTTTTGATTTGTATTTCTCTATACTGACATTGAGCACATCTTTGTATACCTGTTGACCCTCTTTATTACTACTTTGGAACATATCTATTCAGGTCCTTTTATAAAATTGGGTCATATGGATATTTTGGATATTGAGTTTATGTATTTCTTATATATTTTGTATATTAACTTCTTATGAGATATGTGACTTGTAAATATTTTCTCCCATTACATAGGTTGCCTTTTCACTGTTAAACCATTTTTCTTGCTGTGAATAAGCTTTTTAGTTTGATGTAGTTCCACTTATTTACTTTTTATTTTTTTATCTATGCTTTTAGGGGATTATCATTGACATGACCAAAGACAGGGAAATTTTTGTCTATGTTCTTTTCTAATTTTATGGTTTCAATTATTATGTTTAGGTCTTGAATCAATTTTGAGTTAAATTGTGTGTATGGTGTGAAATGAGGATCCAATTAATTCTTTTTCATATGAATATCCAGTTATCTCAGCACCATTTACTAAACAAACTATCTTTTCCTCATTAAACTTTGTTGGGGCCCTTGTCAAAGATTAGCTAGCCAGATAGGCATGATTTTTATCCTGATCTCTGTCGTCTTTCCCATTGGTCTGTGTCTTATTTTATGCCAACAACATATTTTTTGATTACTACTGCTCTGTAATTTAGTTTGAAATCAGGAAACATAATGCTCCATTCTTTGTTCTGACTCAGAATTGCTTTGGGTATTCAGGGCCTTTTATTAGAATGTTAGGATTGTTTTTTCTATTTCTATAAAAGAAATACCATTGACATTTTTATATGGGTTGCACTGAATCTGTGGAAGACCTTGGGTGGTATGGCACTTTAATAATATTAATTTTTGCAATTCATGAACATCAGATATCTCTCCATATATTTATTTCTTCTTAAATTTATTTTACTGGTTTATTCACAGTCACTAAGATGTGGAATCAATCCATATATCTTCTAACAGATGACTAGATAAAGAAAATGTCATATATTTATATAATAAAATATTCAATCACAAATAAAAGGGAAATTCTGCCATTTGTGCAGCATGTATAAACCTGGAGGACAATATCCTAAACTTAATAAGCCAGACATAAATAGACAAATAAAATATAATCTCATTTATATGTGGAATCTACAAAAGTTGAATTCATAGAAGTGGAGAGTGAAATAGTGGTTGTCTGGAGCTGGGGGAAGAAAGGGAAATAGAAAAAAGTTGGTCCAAAGATACAAACTTTTAGTCATAAGATGAATAACTTTGTTGGATCTAAAGTGCAGCATGATGACTATAGTTAATAATAGTGTATCATACACTTGAAATTTGCTAATAGATCTTGAACATTCTGAGCACACACAGACACACGTACACACGGGTAATTATGTAAGGTGTTGAATATGCTAATAAGTTTGTGGTAATTTACAACACATATGTGAGTCATATACACTCAAGTCATACATGAATTTATCATGTTGTACACCTTAAATATGTCCAAGTTAAGTTTGTTGATTATACCTCAGTAAAACCTGAAGACAAAATTATTTACAGGGTGGCCAAAGACTATTGTCTGCATGTCAGTTTTTAGCAACAGTCATTTCTTCTCCTCTTCTTCTTCTTTATGTTGGGGATCAAACTGAGGGCTTCATGCATGCTATGTTAGTGCTTTACCACTGAGCTACAGACCTGGCCATGACACTGCCTTTAAATAACATGATGGCAACAAGAGTATTCATATGCTTTGAGCTGCTGTTGTCTGAAAGATGAACTAAATTTAAGACTCCATGTATAAGAGATTCTTCTTTCTTTCTTATGGTCCTACTTAAAAAGTATCATAAATGTAATATGGTCCCAGTTGAGTGTAGGGATACCTTATGTACCTTAAAATAAGTCTTTCTATTGTTTACAGAATCTTCATCTTTGCTAGCATTATCTCATTTTTTTTGACCAATGCAAAGCCACCGTCTTCCAAAACCACAGCATTAATCAAAATGTGATAAGATAATGGTTGATTCAATGCATTCATCTAGTCTATGGTATTGGAAAATGTTTAGAGTACATAGCTATTGAATAGTACACTCCTTGAGGCAAGGCAGCTGGTTGGCAGTTAGCATATGCATGGCATGTAGAAAGCCTACCCTGAAGATAGACTAACAGGCTGGCCATCATGAAATTTATATATAAAAACATACTGCATATTTTTTTGCTAAGTAAATCAATTCTTTATACACAAATTCAATGTATTATTTCAATAATCTCTGTATAGAAATTTAAATACAGCTTTTGAAAAGTAGCAGTTAGAAAATGAGACTAAAGTTTATTTTTTCCTTTTTTTTAACCTGCAGATTTTTTAGATGAAGACAAAATTCTGTAAAGTAAATTTATGTAGTTGGGTTACTTCTTAAAACCAGTATGAAATAGGCTTTTTTCCATAGAGGTGAAGTGCTTCAAAACATAAAACACTCCTCTATATGTGAGACTCTAATCTTCTAATAAAATTTCTGACTTTTTGTTAAAAAAGATCCTCAGTGCCTTTCTGGCACACTTGGACTGTGAATGAAGTGTCATGGTAGTTATTTCAGTTATTTTAGAACAGTTATCATCCAAGTATGATTTTTAATATTCTCAGTATCACACGATACATTTGTATTATGCTCACTCTCCTTTCAGCTTTCTTTTAATCTTTTTTTTTTTAACTTTTTGTCTACTTAAGTCTTTAAGTTTATGTACAAAATATTTATTAGATATCTTCTTGTCTGATAGGGCACTTCAGATAGGGCACTTACGATAGGCACTTTGTTTGAAGTTCAAAGCAATGCTTCTGGATTTGGATTATCAGCAGATGAACTGTTCTTAGCTTCTAGCAAAGAAGTCTTGCAGCAGGGCTGCTTGAACAGGAACGTGCTGTCTGCATTGTGCCTTTGCTTTTTATTGACTATTTTATTATGTATGAGGACATGTTCCACCTTTGTTAACCAGTCTGCTTACTCTTGCTAAATATCACATTCGTAAAAGGCTTTTGGAATTGAAAACAACCTAAAGCTCTGCTGAGATTTGTGACTGTCATCCTTTGCTTAGAATTGCTCATAGATTGTGCAACAGTAGCAACGATACATCCGTAATAGCTGTCAGCCAGGATGGTCATTAAGCTCTGTCTGCAGTCAAGATTCCTGTGCCAGATGGCACCTCAGGAACACTAGACAGAGCATTTGAAGCTGCCAAGATTCGTACTGTGCCCTTTAACTTAGGGCTGGTGGAAAAATAAAATAAAGCAAAAATGCCTCTGAGGCAAGGAATCCTAAAACTCCTAGCACTAGCTTTCTATCCCTAGGCTTTTTTTGTTCATATACAAAGATAAATCAGTCTTTGTATTTAGAACCTTGCATTGCTTACTACTATTAAATCATATACAACAGTACTTGATTTTCTGAAATGTATTTCTTACAGTGACATGGTAATGTACAGATGGTGATTTCTTTCTTTGCATCATATGTAGAAATTTTTTCAACCAATATTTCTGGTTAACATATATATTTTAAATTTTATCTTTTCTTTTATGTTTTTATTTCTACAAATTGTATGAGGCATGGAATTCCCATCTAATCTTTCAGCAAGATGTTAATGCTTTGGGGGCCATTTATTACATATCTATTTTTTATGCTTTTGGATTTTCATATTTATGATACTAAATTTCCCTATATATTGGAGCAATTTCTGGAGTATCAATCTTGAATTGGAGTGTAGTGTGTCCTTTTTCATACTATTGTCACACTGTTTTAGTTACTATCTTCATCAACAAGTACATGAAAAAATGCTCACCATCTCTAGCAGTCAGAGAAATGCAAATCAAAACCACCCTAAGATACCATCTCACTCCAGTGAGATTGGCAGCCATTATGAAGTCAAACAACAACAAGTGCTGGCGAGGATGTGGGGGAAAGGGTACACTTGTACATTGCTGGTGGGACTGCAAATTGGTGTGGCCAATTTGGAAAGCAGTATGGAGATTCCTTGGAAAGCTGGGAATGGAACCACCATTTGACCCAGCTATTCCCCTTCTTGGACTATTCCCTAAAGACCTTAAAAGAGCGTGCTATAGGGACACTGCTACAACAATGTTCATAGCAGCACAATTCACAATAGCTAGACTGTGGAACCAACCTAGATGCCCTTCAATAGATGAATGGATAAAAAAAATGTGGCATTTATACACAATGGAGTATTACTCTGCACTAAAAAATGACAAAATCATGGAATTTGCAGGGAAATGGATGGCACTAGAGCAGATTATGCTAAGTGAAGCTAGCCAATCCCTAAAAAATAAATGCCAAATGTCTTCTTTGATATAAGGAGAGCAACTAAGAACAGAATAGAGAGGAAGAGCATGAGAAGATCACCACTAAACAGGGATGAGAGGGGGGAGGGAAAGAGAGAAAGAAGGGAAATTGCATGGTAAAGGAAGGAGACCCTCATTGTTACACAAAACTACATATAAGAGGAAGTGAGGGGAAAGGGAAAAAAAACAAGAGAGAGAAATGAATTACAGTAGATGGGGTAGGGAGAGAAGACGGGAAGGGAGGGGATGGGAGGGGAGGGAAGGGGAGGGGAGGGGGGATAGTAGAGGTTAGGAAAGGCAGCAGAATACAACATACACTAGTATGGCAGTAGGTAAAAAAGTGGATGTGTAACCGATGTGAATCTGCATTATGTATATAGGGTAAAAATGGGAGTTCATAATTCGCTTGAATCAAATATATGAAATATGATATGTCAAGAACTTTGTAATGTTTTGAACAACTAATAAAAAAGAAATACATTTTAAAAGGAAATAGAAAAAAATCTGTCTTTTTTTAATAATAATTTGGGCTTTGTCTACCTCTGAATTCTTCCCAATACATTTTTTTCACATTTGTTTTATCAAGTTCTTTAAGAAAATAGCCTACTGGTATTGTGCTGGATACTAAGATAATGTGCATGTTGATATTGTGATATTTGAAGGAAACAATTTTCTAACAGAGAAGATAATTATTTTACAAATTGTATTTAAATTGTAGTATCCTGGAAACTTAATTTTTTAAAAAAGTTATGAATTATTTCTTAGTTACAATAGTAGAACATATTTGCTTCACAACACTTAAAGTAGTAAAAATATCATAATGGAAATCTAAATGAGGGTTCAACTTCTAATTTTCCTCACATTTAGAAAAGAACTTGTAGAAGCTGGTGAGATAGGGATGTCTAGAGAGGACAGTTGGGAGAGTCCAAAAGGGTAGAGAGGTGATTCAGAGGAGCACTGTGGTTAGTTGCTGGGTTAGATAGATAGAAGACTGACTATTTGACATTTGGAGAGACTATGTATGCTAATAGACCAGGATGTTATGAAGTTGCTAATTGTCCATTAGAATACTTGTCCATTAGAATAATTGATAATTTTATTCTATGAGGAGAATCTGACAAGGAATTATTATGATGTATAGAATTGCCAGAACTCATTTTTCTTGGTTGCCTAAAGAAAATCATCCCTCCTTATACTAACTTTCTAAATTCTGAAGGAACTAGCCTTGGATGCAGGAACAAGTGAATGTTCACTTTGCTTCCTGAGGCTGAAGTGCTGAACTCTGGAAAGGAGTTATTTTCTACTCTTCTCTAAGGATTTCACTATGAAGTCAAAGACAAACAACTGAAAATGTATCCAGCTTTATTTAATCCGAATTCTGAAGATCTTTCACTTATGAATAGGAGGGAAGTGTTAGAGTCTGTAAACAAGTCAGGATGGTGCCTGACATTTTGCCAGAGAAATGTTAGAGTCTGTAAACAAGTCTGGATGGCACCTGGCAAAATGCCAGAGGGAGTGGTTCGTGAAGTAACACCAGCGAGCCATTAAGTGTGGAGATTTCTTATTGGTTGACTGATGTATCTGGTTTATGCTAATTAAGATAAGCTGTATGGAATGTATAAATACCTCTGTTGTCCTACAATAAATGGCTCCTACTCCTGCTGTATCAACGTACACAAGTTGTTCGTCACCCCCCGATTATTCTGCTGCAGCCGGACTGCGGCAGGGAAGGAGGAAAAATGGCAACTGGTATTGTTGCTTTTGCTTGAAAATTTACTGTACCAATAAAAATGCTTTATTTCTTCTCATTTTTAGAGTCCTGTATTATGTATTAAGATGAACCATGGAAGTGAGCAAGGGAGAAATAAAATAGGCTATCTATGAGTTAGCCCTTTGAGTCATTCTCTGTACATGCTGTAGGAAATAACTATTGAGTATTTTAATCCAAGGTCAAATTTTGGACAATATGATTTGGGGACAAAGGGAATTAGTTTCAATTTTTAACTCTGCCTTTTGTGCTATGGTAAATTATAGGAGTCCTAGATACACAATGTCACCATTTGGGAAAGGAAGTTATTTTCTATTTCTCATTTTTTCCTGCAGTTATTCAGCCCATATAATACCCAAGACCAGAAAATCAACCTAGAGTAACTCTGATAAAATACTTGGTTTATATTCTTATTTCTTCAGTAGAGCAGTGGATATGGACACCATGGATATTCAGACCCTGCTGACTGTTGCCAGGCCCACAATATTTAATGGTGGACAATTTGAAAAATGACAAGAGCTTTTAGTCTTATTTGCTTAAATTCTCTGTATTTATAATGTCTAGGAGACATATGATACTGTGGGAAAGCAAATAATTCTTTTATTTTCTAATCATGATCAAAATGTTTTTCAAAAATTCAGTCATTGCTATCTCTCTCACACAAAAACACTCTATTAGGTTCATTGTTATTAAGAATGCGGAAGTATGGTAATTCTCTTCCATCAAGCGCCATCCAATATGTTAATTGTGTACTCCTTATTCTTAGTTAAAATATTTCTCTAACGTATTAGCATTAAAATATACTTCAGTTTCTTAGATTCATTATTAGAAAAAATAATGATAATGATCAATATATGATTTTGTATACTTATATATGTATGATATTATATATATATATACTACATATATATACACTAATATATACATATATATGTATATATATGTGTATATACACTACTGTATATTTGTGTATATACACATACATATATAAATACATATTTATACACACATACACTAAAATACAAATGCATGGCAAATATGATTGGCAAGATATTTGCCTTACCTTTTCACAAATCAAAAAAAAAAAGCTGTGGTTGTTGCTCTGAAATTTATTTAATTTAGTATTAAAATCAAGGAAAGAAACAACATCATTCTTCTCATTATGCAATGGTCAATGATGTTTTACAAATCTGAAACTTTAGCTTTTTGTTCATTTGCTATATGAATTAAACATTAACAAGAATAAAATGAGGTTAATGCTTAGGAAAAGGTCAATAAATTCTCCACGAGAAATAGAATGCATCATTTTATTTTATTTTTCCATAGCTCTATAATTCACCACTTAAGCAATGCAGATAGAATATTGACACATCAAGGTGGAACAAAGTCAAGAGCAATCCACTAATCTACTTATAATATGAACTCTCTCAATTCTAAACTTATTGATAGGATTTAGGCCATTTCATAACAAATTTGATCAAGTGTTCTTATAATCATTAAAGGATTTTCTATTCTTATCATTCCATAATTGAAAAATCTGCCCTTGTAGTTCACTTGTTGGTAAAATTCTTAATTAATCACAATTACTAACAACTAAAGTTGTAACTTCATCTTTGAATTAAAAAGTTACACTGGACTAACCTTTGCAATTATAAAACCCAGATTTGGAAGATGAATATAAAAGTATTTCTCCTTAGCAATGATGACTGACATTGAGATACCAAAAAAGTAAAATTATTTATTTATTTTTTTCATATTGGTGATTGAAGCCAGGGCTTAGCACATACTAAGAAATTACTTTGCCACTGAGCTGTGTTCCTGGACCTGAATTTTGTTTTCTCCTAAAGAGAAATGTTGAGAAAAATGAATGTTTGAAATCTTTGTTAATAGACCAATGAATTGTTTTGGTATTTGAATTTTAAAGTTAGCAGAATAAACTGATGAGTGGAAATGTTAAAAATAGTTGAGCTTCTGTTTAACACAGAATTGGAATAAAAATAAAGCTGCTAAAATTGTTAAAACTTCAGGATGTTATCCCTCCAAAAATCTTCATAATATTGATTCATAGGAAGCATATACCTCCTCTGTTAGAGTTTGCAACATCGTGCTATTACAAGTGTATGGTAATGACCAGATCTTTTCATTTAACTGGTTACAAAATATTGACAACTAGTAGTATTTCTTTCTTTTTGATACTATCCTGATTCATTAAAACATCACTTAGCATATAAAATTATGTTAATGAAACTGTTGACAAAAATTGATGATTTGATGAGAAGCTTACAATAATATGGTAGCTGCAATTTTCCCTCATGGATCAAGCTTCCTACATAAGTCCTTGACAAGATATAACTATAAGGGAGATGAGATGTTTAAAGAATTCAAATAAATGGCTTTTTGAGAAGATAAACATATTTGGAAAATGTCTTGTGGCAAAAAGACATTTTGTTTCAGAGACAGTATGATTTACCCGTAGTATGATAGAAAATCATGGTTAAAATGATTTAGGTTATATTATGACATAATGCCAAAGATTTCCAAAAGGACAAAGATTATTGAGGATAGGTTATAGTTTCTTGTTTTTCCAAAGATACTACATTTAATGATCTAGTGTCCTTTTTGAACTTACTGTTATTGATGCTAAAAGTATCTAATATCAAGAAAATCCTTAAAACTGAAGATTAAAAAAATTGTATGGATTAGATTGGAGTTAAAACATTCAACTCGAGAGAATTTCTGAAGAACATTGTACAAATAGAAGTGAGGCAATATTGAATAAGTCAACATATGAGATAACAATCACAAGCATTCTAGGTTGCTTTGATTCAGTTAAATCATATATTTGGCAACTTGCTGGTTTATAAATACTGTTCTTTATTTTATTTTTTTTAATGTGACACTAAGGATTAAACACAATGACACTTTATCATTCAAATATATTCTCAAACTTTTGTATTTTTTGCTTTGAGACAGAGCTGGCTAAGTGGCCTGGGATGGCCTGGAATTTGCAATTCTCTTAAAAAAAATCATCATAATAAAGCCATGAGAGTAATGAAAAATAAGAAAGGATACCATCAGAAGGCAAGAAATTTGGGAATATTTCTGCAAGATTAAAAATAAATGGGACATTATTTGTGGGAAAAGCCAAGGAAACCACATCAAGAAATAAGATAAATGGGCTCTAATTGTGGCTACTGTGGACATAGAGTTAGCTCATAGCTGGACTGCACCAGATCTAGATTTATGTTTTTGTTTGTTTATTTGTTTCTTAAACTTTAAAGTTTTACGTTATTTTTATTTTTGGCCTGTCAGGAGTGGTGAATAAATTCTGGGTCTTGAATTGTCCTGTGACAGAGGCAATGTCTTTCTTGTGAGCTCTTGGTGGGAAGGCAGCAATTTGAGACCATCCAGTTGTTATAGTGTCACCCTGTTCAATAGGAGGTTCTGTGTCAGCCACGGAGCTATTCATTTCTTGATTTTAAGGTTCAGATGCCAGTTGCTTGGGGGTAGAAAGTTATGGGCACAAGCTTATAATAATGATCAGGCTGCTCATACTCATGACCTTGGTTTTGCTTACTTTTGAAGAAACTTTCTCACAATAAATCCTTTTGATGTTTATACCTATATAAGAGACCTGCTGAGCTTATTGGGGGTCTTTACCTCCCTTCCAAGGAATAGTCAAGCACTGAGACTCAGTTTTTTCTTTATTTGTGTGTCTTTTTGTCTTTTCTTCATTCCCTCATTGCCTGGTCCAGGAACCTGAATTAACGGCCATGCGGGTCGCAGCATTGACCAAAATAAGTGTAGTGGAATTTATGATATTTTGTTTAAATTTTGAAACATAACTAGTGTGCAGCTGTCATGATCCATTTGACACGTGGTAGAATCATTTAAAGGGATTATTTGGAACTTTCTCAAAGGTCAGATTCTTCACATGGACCTTGACAGGTACAAGTCAGACTCAGTATACTCCTGTATATACAAAAAAAAAAAAAAAATGGTCTTGACTAGGTTGGCTCCTGAAATGTTTCTTGAACCTCTAGTGCTTGTCTGAATTCACTGTTTCTTTCTGCATCCTATCTTTTGTCTTTAAATAAAAGCCACATGTAAATAAACTGTCAAGTCCAGTTCCATGTTGGAACAATTGGGAGAGTTGAAACTTAATGGATGCAGGGATCTCAAACCCAAGATTCTGATTTTAATTGTTTTGAGGTGTAGTCTGGATCTTTGGTCAGAAGCCTCAATGGTGATCCTAGTATGGTACTCAGACCTGGGAAACATCATCTGAACTGACATGAGGAGTGTCCATAAGGAGAACAGTAAAGTAATTAGTGAAAACAATTAGAAGGGCATTTGCAACACAAGGGATATCAGGCTCTTTCCTGTCCCAGCCTATATGAAAAGCAGAAAAATGGTGAGTCTCTGGATCAGGTTAGGGGGCAAATTTTTCCTTTGTTGTTGTTATTGTTTGTTTGTTTGTTTGTTTTATAGAATATACCACTGGCCACAAGTCTTGTTCTTGGATATTACCAGTAGATGAATAACTGAGTGCTATAGAAAATTGTGTGACTGGGATCTGTTTCACTGTTGGAATCATGAAGGATGAATGGGAAAGGCCATTCATATCTTGGGAAAGCTTCATCAAGGCAGTGCACAGCATCTTAAGAACAAAGAGGTAGACAGAATTATAGAGATGGTCTGTACCATTTCTTATTCTAATCAATACTTCAATAAATAATCTTTTGCTTAAAAATTCTAGGAATCAATTTTGTTCAATTAGATGGGTCCCCCAGTTTAGTGGAAGGCACCAAAGATTGTACTCAGAGCTCTCTAAGATCACAGCATGCTTCAGGCATGTTTCTTTTTCTTATTTTCTGCTGTGCAGTTTTTTTTTTTCCACATAAATTTAAGTAGGAGTATACACAGTAGATTGCAGCAAATTTCTAATATTTATCTGCTTCGCAGAGATTAGACCATATATTGTTTGGAGCATATTTACTATTTCTTAAAAATAATAACTAACTGAAAACATAACCATTTCCAATTATTTTTCAAGACATAAGGATAATCAAAGATAGATGTGTCTGCTTTATATTCAAAGAATTTTCCATTTAGTAATAAATATTTCTTTAAAAAATATTTCACAGAACATGGCTATTTTTCTCCCTGGGATGAATAATAGCTACATTCTTTAGTATTAAAAACATTGCTTTTGTTTCCCTTTATGAAGCAACAATATATCTAAATAAGCATACTCTGGATTAAGTAGATTCTAGCAACAAACAAGAAGAAACACAATAAACTGTCTTTATAGATGTTTGTCTTCCAGATATTAATATTTTTACCTTGAAATATTATATTTTAATAGAGTAAAAAAGCAAAAATGATTTTAAGCATAAAAATTGTATCTTTACATACTGAAGTAGTCAATAACTAATCAGACTTCACTGGGGAAAAATTATGCTTTTCAAGAATAGGATGTCTTGAGGCTGGGGTTGTGGCTCAGTGGTACAGCACTTGCCTAGCATGTGTGAGGCACTGTGTTCAATTCTGAGTACTGCATATAAATAAATGTATAAAATAAAGGTCCATCAATGTTTAAAAAATAGGATATTTTAGTTAATTTAATTTATCGTTATTATTGTTGTTGTTGTTATCCTTATTATTAGTTACTATTCAATACTATCCGGGCTGAGATAAACCTTCACTACCAAACAGCTCTCACCTAATTTTGTAGATGTAAGTGTGTGGGAGAGTGTTTAGTTATACATCTAGTTACAAAGGAAAATCTATGAGCATTAATTGGGTACACTTCCGTATTTATAGCCTAAAGCAAGCTTAGTGAAATCAGGAATTGATTTCTGTCATTGCCTATTGGATGACATTTATAATTTGCTACTACTTATTACATCTTTAAACGCATACTTCTCACCTTTGTAATTAGACTTTAAAATCTTGAACATGTGACATGCTCACATGCCATAAATACCTAGAACACTGCCAACCTAATTATACTTAGAGTCAGAAGTTGTCTTACAGTAGTTGGAGTCAAGGTAAGAGGTCACAGAATTTTAGTCTTAGTAAAGACCTTGAGAAACAGTTTTGTTCATATGCCTGCCTTTGGGGTGCTTAATTCTTCTTGTTTTGGGGCAGGTTAAATCTGAGCTTAGGTGTATTTTTATTCTAAAAAAAATGAATATTTTCTACTTTTTTTTTTTTTTACCTGGAGACTTATAGTATTTCTTGTCTTACCAGGCAAATCATCCTGGTTAGACCCTGTACTCTGCCTTCCATAACTTATTGCACCTCCACGAAACCAGCTCCTATTCTATGTTCTCCTCCATTAAGATACACACCATCCATGGACCAGCTTCTTGGTGCTCTGGATGAATCCAGAAAATGAATGTACATGAGAGATATTCAAAATATTTAATAACTATTATAGCACAAACACAATCTTATCAGAATGCAACACTAGACAAATCGGAGCCAGCTAATTTAATTGATAGGTCTATGTGAAGGCATACCAACTAGCTGTCAGTCCTGAAATAAAACTTCCTTCTTTTTTTTCTCTTAAAAATACACCACAATTTAGGCCTACCCTATATCCAGGATAATCTCAAACCTGACACCTTTAGCTTAACTATATTTGTAAATTTCCTAATTAAAAAAAAAAGGTCACATTCATGGATACTGGGAATAATGACTTGGAAATTTATTTTTATGGAAGATAATTGGACCTATTACAAAGACAAAAATATACATCAGAAGCTTTTCACAACCCTCTTCCTAAATTTTAACATTATGTTGTAAGGTGAATATTATTCTTCCTGTTTTCCATATGAGAACACTAAAAGCTTAAAGACAGTGAGCATCCATCAAAATAGTAACTTAAAAATCTAGAATTAGAACTTAATTCTTTAACTGAAAATTTAAGCTTTCTCTTTTACACCAGGCACAAAAACAGAGCAAGAAATAATAGAATCAGGCTAATCTCATGATAAGCTGATAAGCAGACAGGCGCACATTATTTTCTTTTTTTTTTCTCCACTATGGGTTGATTCCAAAGATATATTGAATCTGATTATACACCCCACACCTGCTTTAGCCTCCTCTTCATTTTCAGAGACTCAGCTGTTATTCTCAAACCCTTCTGACCACATATTTCTTTAAAATATCTCAGTGTTACTGAGTGTTAGTTTCTTCTCATCTTTAACCTGACATGACAAATGTAAATACAGTACTTTTAGTCTGTAGAATATACATAGTGATTCTAAAACGTAAGATGGGTAAGCATTTTCTAAGTAATGGAAATACTTGACATAAATATATGAACGCAGGGTTGAACCCATTAAAAGTAAAATATACATGATAAAGGAGAATAATTTTAAAAGACTCCCAGGTAGCAATTCATTTTCTTTACAGAACCATGTTTAATTTATAAATAAAAAGAAAAGCCAATAAGAGAAAGTACTAAATTTTTGTTCCTTTGGAGTTCTCTAAGTGCTCTGAAGGAACTGTTTGGTTATAAAATATGAGCACAGGCAGTTGCCCACATAAATGATCTTTTGGATATTTAAGTATGCATCATTTTTGGGAAAGTATATTTTCTTTTTGAAATGATATTTTATAATACAATATTTATGCTACAAAAATATATTAAAGCCAGGCACAGTGGGACATGAGGCTAAGGTAGGACGCTTGTAAGTAAGAGGCCAGCATGGACAATTTAGCTAGTATCCATCTCAAAAATAAAAAAAAAAAATAAAAAATTAAATATATGGGGATGTAATACACAGTGGTAGAGTACTCTTGTGTTCAGTTCTCAGTAATATACATATACATATTTATATTTATGTATAATAAAAATAAAATATGCACATACATTTTCAAGACGTTTTCTATATCCTGAAAGAGATTAAGTTATGAAACTTCAACAGTCATGATTGAGTTCTAGATAGCAAAGAATTATGTGGTAACAAATAAGTACCTTACTCTGTGCCGCAGTCTGGCTGGGCACAAATGCCGCAGTCTGGCTGGGCACAAATGCCGCAGTCTGGCTGGGCACACAATCACGAGCCACCACACAGCTTGTAGATTCAAACAGCAACTCTTTATTCCCTAACTCACACCAGCCGTCTACAATCACGTTCTGGGGAAATCCACGTTCTCTGCCCAAATCCACCTCCACTGGGCTTCTGTCTCCCAAAAATATACTGTCTGAATCCCGTGAGAACTCAAGGGGAACTCAGGCAGCAGGATACGCCCTATTCCCAGCAGGAATAATCTTAAACCTTAAACCTGGAACCTAAACTGGGAACGCCCTAAACCCGATTATCCTAAACCGGGAACACCCTAATCCGCCCTGGTCCTTGAGCAAGGTCACCTACATTCAATGTCACTGCAAAATGTCCTATTTCCAGGAGTCCTTCCACTAAGCAACATGGGGTACGCTGGCAAGGAAATTGTCATACCTACTTGGCTAATGGCTCCCAGCAACTCTGTAAGCTTCATAAAATGTATTTACATCTATTGAATATTAGGTACATTGTAGTTATATCTATTATATCTGAATGAAATCAAAATAGGTAACTGATCTCAGGCAACCCAGGCATATCTTATTTTATTCTGTAGGAAAAAAAAGCCACATAAACTTCAAACATTCTCCCTTTTTTCCAACTATATTTGATAGTCCTATTTTTTTTTCAAATGGTTCTGATGTTCATGTAGAGAGAAACAGAAATCAGAGAGAAATAGCATCCTGACAAGTGTAATATTTGATACAAATGCTAGGGTATTTGTTCCTATTATTTTTATCTCTACATGGTGCCTCACTTCAGTCTTATACACACAGACTACACATCAGCAAATGCACACTGCACACATACACATACACACACACACACACAGTAGAACTGATGAAAGGTGAGTCTTATGTCATTATGATCTAACCTCTGAGTGCAGTATGCTTCATTTTCTCCTCCTCCTTCTTTTGCGCTTCTTCTTCTCCTTGTTTATAACGGTAAACACGAATGAGAAACACCATCAGTGTATTCAGGGCAGAGTTCCATTTATGTTTGTGTTGAGTGTTACATATTGAAAGAAGTGAAGCATGAACCTTTTAATCTAAAGAAAATATCTTTGTGCTTGATATTGGTGCAATTGGTTTTCTTTAGAAAGGAGGTTTGGATGAGTATGAATTAAAAATCCTTGGAACAAAAGCCATTAATAGACAGTAATGCTTCATGTTTTATAAATGATGTACAAGGCAGGAGTTTAGTTGTTTTACTCAGTTTAACCATATTAAATGATGGAACACACTATTTCTCATATGATAAAACAGGGTATGCCTTTTGTATATTCTGTGAAAGAGCAAGACTTATAGACTATGAAAATAATTTTAAAATTTGTACATTGATCTTAGATGGCAGCAGATAATAAGGTAAAGTCCACAAGTAGATTTGAAAGCTGAATGTTGGACAAGAAATAGGAGGAAAATAGGTCATGCAATGTTCATTAAGAAAGCCAGTCCTCTAAATAAATGTACAAAGGATATTTTACAGGTTAGCAGTACAGTTCTTCTTTTACTATAATTTTTTGAAATAATTAAAATACTACTGTGGTTTTGGCTCAAGATTAAGATTGCTTTTTGAGGCTCATTGCCAGAATGTAATATCACATTAATTTGACAACAAACTCATAATCCTATCCATAGTTCAAACTGGAACAAGTTAGTTGAGAATCAGTCCAACAAAGTAACATCTAACTGAAACAGTAACTCCCAAGCCAGTCATGAGATAACACTTATTAAGTAAATCAGATAGAGGGAGAACAACCTATCAGGTAGGAAACATTGCAACACAATTGTTGCAGAATCACCACCTGGACTTTACAGATCTAGGCCAACTGAACAAGCCCTTTAAATACAATCTAAAATGTTAATATTATGCCTCATTTTTTATTGATTCTCCTGCAGCTTGAAGGGCCAAAACAAATGAGAGGAAAATCAAAGAGTGTTTTAAAAGATCAGAGCAGACACTTTCACTGAATATCAGAAAATAAGACTCTCTTATTGAATACAAATTAAGGAAATACTGTGGCACTTGAAGCCTTTCCTCCTGCAGGTTATAATGACTGCTTTTCTTTTAGATTGGCAAAGTATTGCCTTTCTTTCTTGCTAGATTGCAGTTCACACTTCTATTTATGCCAAGTTTATATTCTTTATTCACATCATGGCACTAAAAAGAAGATGATTTCCTAACAGAGATAAATATTATTTTCACCAAGTGAATTAAAACTGCAAAGCACAAACATACAAAATAATCACTACTGCCAAAATAAAAAGGTGAAATAAACAAGGAGAAAAATCATTCAATTTTTGCATTTTTTTACAAAGCTCTGCAGAGTTCCTCTTTTACAAGCTGCTGGGTAAAGCCATAATAAATTAGAACCACTCTTCCTAATATCCCTGTTGTCTCCTACAGTGCATTTTGCCTAGAACAAAACTTGAATGTGTCTTTCAATATTATAATAGATAATAACAAAAGAAGTATCAATTATGGACTGCAGTAACTTACATCTAAAATCTTAGATATAGGTCGATTATATTTGGTTAATATTTCCTGGAAAAATAATACATAAACTGTGTCCACTATTTGAACTTTGAGAAATGGAGTTGAATAGGAAATTTCCAGGGGAATTTGCTTCATTGGAACACATTTGCACACCATATTCTGTCAGTTAGTAATCCTTTGTGAAGCATTTTCCTAAAACATAAAAATAGGTAGAAACTGAAACTAAGCCTATTATATCTTGATTTGCAAGTGACATGACTTTAATAATTAATTGCCAAGTATTTTATTTAAATTGTGTTTTTATGTGAGTTGAACATTCAAGTGGTAGTTTTTGAACTCCATATGGTAAGTGCTCACAAAGTTGCTTGAGCAGTCTCTCATGTATAATTTTTCATTCCTTTGATATTTTGTTTGCAATGAATCAAGTACCTGCTAGGCCCTAAGATAACCTGAAAAAAGAGTGTGATAAACTTGTTCTTTACTTCAAGGAGTTTAGTTGAGCAGAGATGACAATAAATAATAGCAATATGGCAAACATTTGATATGCTGGAAGTGGGAAGAGACCCCAAGGTGGGATCTGAAACTTTGAATCCCTTTCACAGGCCACTAATTACTTATTGAGAATCTCACAGAAAATATATGGACAAAATATGTAATAAATATACAAATAAGCAGAAAACCAGACTGGTTCTGCTTAAGACTTTGACTTAGAAAAACCTCTAGACCCTGGAAAGACTACACCACTCCAGAACTTCTCTTTCTGTGGCTAGTGCCCAGCTTAAGGCTAAGAATTGAAGTAGGCAAGATATTCCCTTTGGCCTTTTTTTTTTTAAAAACATACAATTGGACGTTAGCCCTTTATATTTTATCATGTTAGTGAATAAAGATATGTCCAAGAAGAACAGGACACATAGTTCAACTGCAAGGATACATAGAGGAGGAGTGTTTTGCCCCATGTCTTGCATAGAGGTGTTCTTTGGCTTTCACCCGAGATGCTAGCACTCTAAGGAAGAAGTATCAATCTCAGTTGGCTTATTCTAAATGCACGATGGAAGGAAATGTCATGATAGACAAACAGATCCGAATAATCTGTGTCTTCCTAGGTCTTCTCATTGCTTTAGTTTTCTAGCAAAACACTCCAGGTCTCTTAGTAGACCAAGGCAGATCATGGTACCTGAGCAATCCAGAAAATTATTCCTATTTGAGACAAAACAATGGAGGACTGAGATAAAAGGAGAGGCCAGTTTCTTATAGGCTAACAGATTATAACAGAGATAGTAGAAAATAAAATGGTGGTTTGAATAGGGAGGGAGGGTTAAGGTGATCTCCTGGAGAAGTTAATAAAGGCATCACCTAAGATACTTTTATGGAGTATTTATCCTAGTATGTAATAATTGCCCTATTTTCTCCATATGCATGCTTTGGAAACTACAGTTTACAGACCAATAATAAAGCCCACAGTAACTTCAGATGGATGGTATTTATTTATTTTATTATCTTTCACTTGAATAAACTATTACTAATTTGCATGTTTTCTATGTCCCATGTCAAGTGAGTGCTGATTTATGGAGATGCCCACTTTTCTAAACCTACTTTAGCAATATAGAATGAGACTGTAAGACTACCAGATACACTTGCCCCATACTCTGATCCTGCCACATGAATATTAAGATGAAATGAGGGATGGATTGAAGAAGTCAGAATTGGAATTAGAAAATCTCAGTTCAAGCTTCTATCCTTATAAATTTGGAATTTGGGAAAATTGTATCATTCTTCTGTCAAACTCAATTTTCAGAAGATATAATCCTTTTTTCACAAAGTTGTCATGATTTTTATGTAAAAGAAACTTTAATAAAAATTTACATTAGCATAAGCTGCTTTATTAATGATAGAATAGAATTAAAGATGTCACTTTATTCTGAATTCATTTCTGAAATTATGTATATAAAGTTAATGAAAATTTTGTAACTTAGATGCAAGATGAAATTAAGCAAAGGGATTTGGAGATAGCTGGATAAGATTATAAATAACTCTGCCTAAGAGAGTTATTTACTAAAATATTAAACACATTCTATACTACTAAAATGTGAGAATTTTTTTTCTAATGTTTGCATGCATCTCTTCCCATGTTTTTGCTTTCAATTTATCTGTCATTGAATTTGAAGAGTTTCTCATGGAGAACATATGGTTTAGTAACCCTCCACACACTTTGTCAATTTGCCTTTTAATTGGTATATTTAAACCATTTAGATTTTAGGTAATTATTGATGTGTTAGAACTTAAGCCTGACATTTTATTATTTTTTTTTCTGCTTTTTCTGTTTTACTTCTTTTTCTTTGGCAAGAAAGAGCATGAGCTTAGAGTTAAATGATTTTAACATCATCTTGATTTATTTATAGTATGTTTTTAATATGTGCTTTTGAAGTTTTGATATTGATTTCTGCTTTGGACATTACAACTTCTGTGTGTGTGTGTGTGTGTGTGTGTGTGTGAGAGAGAGAGAGAGAGAGAGAGAGAGAAAGAGAGAGAGAGAGAGAGAGAGAGAGAGATTTAGTACAGTCTAATAAATCGACATTTTACTACTTTTCATGAAGCATGGAAACCTTACTTCAACACAGGTTCACTTACCTTTTTACCTTTTAAAATTTGGCAAGTATCAGGTTTTATTATAATTTTTGCTTTAATTATCAAGTATAATGTAGAGAACTAACTCATAAGAACAGTTTGCTTTATTTATTTATATTTTTGTGCTTTCTTGTTTGTTTTTTCTTTGCTCCTTGAGTGCCCAAACCTTCTTTTATAATTTTCTTTCTCCTCAAATATCTTTGGCTATTTTTTCAAGCTTTAAATTTTTTTTTCTTAGTTGTTGATAGATCTTTGTTTTATTCATTCAGATGTTGTGCTGAGAACCGAACCCAGAGCCTCATACATACCAGGCAAGTGTGCTACCGCTGAGCCACAGTCCCAGCCCCTATTTTTTCAAGCTTTGTTGTGATAAAATTGAAAGATAAAAATTGTATGTATTTAAGATATACCAAATGCCTTGATACACACACACACACACACACAAACACATACATAAATGTTTATTACAATTGAGAAAATTAACATTTCCATCACTACAGTCATTTTATTTTATTTTTTGTAAGAATACTCAAGATCTACTCTCTTAGCAAATTGCAAATGTAAAATACAGTATTGTTAACTATAGACATCCTAGTACAAATTAGATCTCAAGACCTTATTCATTCTACGTATCTGAAACCGTAGCCTTTGACTAATATCCCTGATTTTCTCTATCCACCCTGGTCCTGCTAACTCTTATGAGTTGAATTGTTTTAGATCCTACATATAATTGAAAATGTGGTATTTATCTTTGTGTGCTTTCATTTAAAAATTCTCCAATTTTACCCTTATTATCATAAATGACTTAATTTCTTTATTTTTTAAGGCAGAATGGTATTGCATATGTGCTATACATTATATTTCTGTTGGTTTGGGTCATTCTAAGACATGTGGCTTTGACTTTGTCAATAGGCATGTTATCAGTAACTATTCTTGGACTTGATATGACTTGAATAGTAGTCTATGAAATTTGGGTCACCGGTGAAGGACCTCTGAGACTCTGAATGATCACTGAAATGAACTATCTTTTTCAGTTCTTTAAGTTCTTTCTGTGGCTCAAGATATAATGGGACTAGTGAGAAAAACAGTTATGAAAGAGAAATAGTGTTGAAACATTAGTAATCAAGCAAATGAACCCAGGAAGAGCTCACTATCTTTTATGATTTATTCTGACCCAGGTTTAAAAAAGATAGGATATAATTAAAGATGGCTCCAATTGGAACGAAAATATTATTTTTTTTCTAGATAATGCTGAATCCCAAGCGACATTTCCATTTTTCTTATAGTAATGCTTTTGAAAGCAAATAGCAATGTTAACTCCTAATGTATTTGTAAATATCATGCTTTTTTACGACTTTGCATCTGACTCATATGTTTTTAGCTTTCTGAATGCTAACATATGGCCTTTCACTTTTTGAGTATTTCTAATTTAAGGTAATTGGGTACCATGAATACTAGATACATCTAATTAATAGCTTTATGAAAAGTTTTATCTTATGATTTCATCAGTACTGTTGATTAAAGACAGGGAAAATATTTTGTATCTAATTTCCTTTATATTCATTTCTACAAAGAAAAAAACGTTGTTTTCAAGTATGGTTCCTTTTTTTGTTTCTAGTGAACTCTCAGAGATCTTTGTGACTCTTAGTATTACTAGCATTCAATGAATTCAATTAACAATTTAGAAAGATGAGGGGTTTTTTTTTAGAAGCCAGAATTTAGTAATATTGAAGGCACTTTATAACACTTCAAACCATTTGCAATTTACCAAAATGATTTGTGGTACTGACACGTTATCTCATAGATTGAACAGTTCTTTTTTTTTTTTTTTTTTCTTAATGGCTATGTTATTTCTAACTGCAAAAGTCAGGCTGTTTTCAATTTCAAGCTATTTTCTTTCTAAATATTTTTTTTCATTAAGTTCTTTAAAAAACTATTCTCTGACAACTTCCAAACAAAAGCTATTTTATATTCCATCTAGGTCACTGGTTTCTAAGAGTGATGAAAATCATTTAACTCTAAGCCTCTTAATAGATTATCGAAAGCATTTTTAATATTTATCTATTTTTCTTACAAAGTTATTATACACTTTAGACATCAAACAATCATGACCCAGAAGCTGATGTGATTCAGAGAAGAATACAAATTTGTTAATGACATGAAGAAGATCAAACTGACATATTTAGACCTCAAATGGAAGTTGCAATTAGCATTATATTAAGCAGTAAAATTCTGGGGTTGCTATAGCTCAAGGAAAAATTATCACTGAGAAAAGGTAAATCTTAAAATGTATAGATATAGATAAAAATAGAGGTAGATATACACAAATGTATTTATGATATTATTCGGTTTGAAAAAGGAAGGAAATTTACCATTTATGATAACATGGATGAACCCAGAATACATTATACTAAATAAAATAAGCCAGTCTCTGAATGACAAATACTTTATGATTCTACATATTTGAGGCATCTAAAATAATCAAACTCATACAAACTGAATAAAATGGTGCTTTCCAGGAACTAGGAGGAACAGGAATGTGTCATTTTTGCTCTATGGATGTAAGTTTCAGTTACAAAAGATAGATGAATTATAGAGCTTTAATGTTCAACACAGTGCCCTAGAGTTATTTCTTTTCATTCACTTGAACATTTTTTAAGGGAGTAGATCACATGTTAAGCATTCTTTACCACATATACACACACACCATAAAAAGGATAAGAAAAAACTTTTGAAGAAAATAGATGTTTATTAGCTTTATTGTGATATTATCATGACTGCATGTATATGTCCATTTCTATCAAATTACATACATTAAAAGTCTAATTTTTATTCATGAATCATAAAGCTATTAAAATGATTTTAATTTTACTAATATTTTTCTTTTTAACAGAAAGCAAAAAAAGGTTTTAAAATTTTCAATAAGTAAAAGTTATTCCCAAATGCTACTTTGATAACAAACTACAGAATATATATACACTGTAGTTTGTTATATATATATATATATATATATATATATATATATATATATATATATATATATAAATGTGCATGTGTTTTTATATATATATATATTTTTTTTTCTACATGAGTGCACTTTAGCTGTAAGATTGTTAATTTCTGTATATTTTTGTTTAAATAAAAAATGATTTCTTTATTTTGGCCTGAAAGAATTTAATATTGTAAGGATAACAGTAAATATTGCAATTGGTCAACTTCAGATTAGATGTTTTTAGTGTTGTTCTGAAAATTGTTCTTGGCCATCATTTGCATTTTTCCTATGTGTTTTTTGCAGTAAACCAACATAGCTTCTGGCTTCCCAAATTTCTCACCTCTTGCTCTTTTAAATAATTCCAGAAAATGAGATATAGTATTGCTAGGAAGCAATGCACTCTAATGCTGTGGAATTGTCGTGAGGGTATTCACTTTGTCTGAAATGATTTTCTGCCTTTCTCATCCTCAGAATAATGCCCAAGGGACTTTTATTTACTTTTATGAAATGAATTTCAAATGCAATTCTTGTACAATTGAATAATACACAGTATTTATGAGTACATGCATAATTCATTTTTTTTGCATTCTGTACAATGATGCCTATGAGGAAAAAAATCACAAAATTTGGCTGCTTTAAATTGTGACTCTTAATAATGAAAAATCCGATCTATTAAGAGAGGCATAGAAGACAGAATTTTTTGTGTGTCAAAGATAGTCTTCAGATAATATATAATCATTATTGTCATCATCATCACAGTATCCAACATTAGAATTTAAGCACTTTGTGGAAAGAAGGATTTGAATAAGAATCCTCAGGTCTAACTGTCCCAGCTCTTTTAGTTCTGCCTATTTTAATTCTAATACCGCTGTTCTCTATAATACTTAGGTAATTTTAAACAAATAACCAAAAGAATTCTTTCTTAATTTACTTATGTTTTAAGATTTAATTTGTAATGTTCAAATGTTACTTTTCCTGTGCTTAATCCTGACATTTTGAAAATAAAATTCATAATAGTTAATTCTAATAGTGAATGTTTTTTTTCAAATGATCAGAGAAACATTCTTAGAATCAGTCATTTGAATACTGAATTCTACTCTTTGAAGGAGGCAAAAACCCTGGAGAACATTGTTCCTTACACTATTTTTTTAGGTAAAACCAAAATTTAAGATTTGACCCATATAAACCTGTATTTTAAAAAAAATTAAACAAAATTTACAGTTTATTCAATGGCTTTTCTGAAACTACCCTTTCACTAACTTCAAAGAAATATTTTACTAACTTATTAGTAATATGACGAGTAGTTCTGTAAGCAAACTAATAGTGCATTGTAGTGGAAAGAGAGTTGTTCTCTAGATTTTTATTAGGTCACGTTGGTTGACAATGCCCAGGCCTTCAATATTCTAAGTGATCTCTATATACTTGTGTTCCAAACCAATGATGAAGAATGATTAACATCTCTGACTATAATTATGGATTTATATTTTTCCTTATTGTTCTTTAATTTTTTGCTTGGTGTAACTTGAAAATCTGTCATTAGGTATGTTCACATTTAAGATTGCTACTCTGTTTCTGAATAATTAATACTTTCGTTATTATATTCATCTGATAACAGACTCTTCTTGAATTCAACCTTGTCTGGAACTAGCATAAGTGAACCAGATTTCCTATGATAAGTGTTTGCATGACAAATCTCTTTTAGGATTTGTACTTTAAACATTTGCCCCATCCTATGTAACTTTCATCTCTTAAAAACAAAATTTCTTTTCTGTCTAGTTTTGTTTTATGAATTTAATTTGAAAAAATCTTTCTTTTAATTGCAATATGTTTTCTTCCTATATTTAATGAAATTAAAGATTTAAAATTACCATCTTAATTTTCAAAAAACATATTGGCAACTTTTTTTTGGTATTGTCTTCTTTCCTGTCTTTTTTTTTTTTAATTCGAGTATGTTTAGTACTCCCTTAGGTTTCTTGATTCACATCTTAGCTTCTCTTGTTTGCACTTTTTACCATTTCCTCTAGAAATTCCAAAAGACATTTATTTTGTGCCACTTCATGAACTGTAGAAAAATTTTGCACCAGTAAAATTTAGTTAATCCTCAATAGTTATTTTTGTTAGTTTGTCAAGTATTTAATTTCGACATACCTCATAAATCAGGCAATATGGTATTATTTTGCCCTGAGTAGTCATTTGTTCTATTTCATAAATTTAAATAAATAATAATGCATATTTTTAATTTTTGAAATGCTTCAATTTTATTTTCTGAGATCCTATGCAATCTTTTCCTCAAATTTGAGCATTTTTTTTCCTTTTTGTGGTGTTGATCTGTTGGTGACAGATATTGCTTATCTTAAGATTTATTTTTTAAAAGCATTTATTTTGGAAGAATGTATTTATTGGATATAGAAACTAGGGAGACATTTAAAAACATTTTTCTTATGTTCAGAATTCCATTGTCCCTATAAAGACTAATGTTAATGCTGTTGTTGTTGTTCAAATATGAGTTTTATTTCTCAGGTTACTCTTAATTTTTTTATCTTTTTATTTTCAACACCGACTATGATGAGCTTGGGTATAGTTTTCATTGTATATGTTATACTTGAATTTCATTGAGATTTATTTTTATCTGTACACACTCATTTTTGTCCTTTAACAAATTAGAAAAATATTTTTTTTTTGTTATTTCTTAGTATATTTTTCTGTTCAATGCTCAATCTCCTGTCTTCTGTTTTTCTAGGTCTCTAATTATCTATGTGCTCATGTATAGGATATTTTTCCATAAATCCTAATGTACAGTTGATGTTCTTAATTCTTTAACCACTTAATTTTTAAAATTATTTTATTTTTCATTATTGTATTCATTCTATTTATTAAAGAAGGACTTTTTTGTACAGTATTCTTGTCTAATCATCAGTATTTATTTTCATTTCTTATTGTACTTTTAATTTGTATAATTTGTATTCAATTCTTCTTTACATTTTTATTGTTCTGGTGAGGCTTCTCATATACCTTAGCCTTAAAGCCTTGAGAAGCAGGGGCTAATATTGAATTAGATATGTAAGAGATTTATTGCAGCAATGTTTGTAAGAAAAATGCATAAGTGAGCCAAAAAGCCATCAGGCCACAATGTAGATCTGACTTATTTGTTGCAGAGAGAGAAAGAATGACCATGAGTATATGTTGGACAGCAGTGCAACATATACAAGTGTTTGACAAGTTCTCAGTAAAGTCTCCCATCAGATGTGTGCAGTGTCTCCTAGAGATACACCTTAGCTTCCCTGATATGTGGATTTTGGCTGTTATAAGCCTATCAAAACCTGGCCTCCATATGAATACAAAGTGAGTTTCAGAGGGCAGCTGTCAGTACCATGAGCAATTATACTTCCTTCAGAAAGAGATCTAAAAGGAGTAGTTGGTGGCCACCAGAGTTCACTGTGCCACAGATATACTTGTTGACCCAGTTTTCTAAGAGAGAGATTTTAACCCCTGTCATTGAGGTTGGTCTTGGAGCCATATCTGGTACTCATTTCCATATTCACAGGCCATCATGTTTTCTAGACTTCTAAGACTTAATCTAGCAGTGAGTTTTCTCTAAGCCCTTGTGTTTCCTTCAGACTGCTAAAACCTACATTTAGTTGGTCAATTATGGTGTTTGTTGAAGGATGCAATATTTTAGATAGGAGGAATAACTTTAAGAGGTCATTTATAACATGTTGACAGTAGTGAACAAGATATTGTATTCAACATGCTGTATACTTAAAATTTTTTGAAGAATTAAAATAATCCATATCCTAAAGATGCACCCAAAATAATGAATTCTTCTTATCAACTCCTCTATTCTAATTTTCCTGGTTAAAAAACCACAAAATCTAGTTCTAGATACCCTTCTAAGAGAATTCTTGTGATTCTTTCACACAATTTTTTTCCCTATCTAGGCATAGAATTTCTGCCAGCTAAGGCTGTGATAAGTGATAGCCAGTCCAGTTCTTTGTGTGTTGCATTGATTCATTACAAAAGGACAATGAGATTGTGGGAGCATATAGATGATTGCCTTTGGCTGGCTTAAGGAAGGGTGTCTGTGTAATCTTTCAAGTGTCATGATGGAAGTGGAATCTCTTCTACCCCAGCTCTGTAAGACTAGATGGCTTGGAGGTGAATGTAGAGATGATAGTTTCAGAAAAATTCAGCTGATGTTCTTATCCCATGGTTACATGTTTACGTTTGTCCCATCAGGACTTTAGCATAATAGAATTTACTTGGCTGAGCATTCAAATGTCACTGCAGAAATGTGGCACTATTAGATATATAGCCCAAAGCTCAGATGAGTCTTCCTTTCCCCCCTTTCCCTACAGAAAACAAGAGTCTTGCTTTGAGCTACTGCAGAGGCCCATTGGTTCTCAGATGCATTCACTGACTGCCTGTTCACTGCCTTCAGTTGCTCATTATCATCCTGGTAGTTCATGTACATATCTAAATTAATAAGAAATAGGCCTGAAATATTCCCTTCTGCCAGGACATTTTCTCCAGGTGACAGCTAGTAAAAAACTCTAGTAATGAGTGTCATCTTACACCAGGGCTTATGTTGCCCCACTTATCAAGGAGGATGGTGTCCTTTTCATCTATTAGGTGGTAATAGATCCAGTCAAAAATCCCATTTGTAATACTTCCTCAGACTGCTCTTCTTATGACATGCATTAGTAAGTCCTTTGAGAAGCAGACAGCAAGATAAAAATCTTAAATAAGTATACATAGTAACAAATACACACACATGCATATATACTCATCTGATGACATTTTTGGTTCTGAATGAATTATATTTTAATAATAAGACTATGATAATGAAGGCCTATTCACTGGCAAACTTAATTACAGACATTTTTTCTGACCAACTGATATTCTCCTTACCCCAAAGTATATTTTTGGTAATATTTTTGTTTCAGAAAATAATACAGAGAATAAATATTTTTATATGAAGTATAAAGTATTAATGTATATATACTGAAAAGTTGAAAGAAAAATGGGGTCAGACAGGGTGCAAGTATGCACACCTGTAACTCCAGCAATTCAAAAGGCAAAGGCAGAGGTGGGAAGATAACAAGTTCAAAGCCAGTCTCAGCAACTTAGACCTTAAGCAAGTGAGACCCTGTCTCAAAATAAAAAGGGCTGGGGATGTGGCTAAGTGGTTATACATCCCTGGGTTCAATCCCTGGTACTAAAATAACAACAACAACAACAAATATGGGGAAATCTTAATCAAAAATACCAACAGTACATAAATATTTTTTTAAATTAAACTTTTATTGAAACCCAGAATTCTCCTGAAAAATCTGTTTACTTACTATTTCAATAACAATGTGAGATTTCATCGCTGT
This sequence comes from Marmota marmota marmota, assembly GCF_001458135.2. Taxonomy (NCBI): domain Eukaryota; kingdom Metazoa; phylum Chordata; class Mammalia; order Rodentia; family Sciuridae; genus Marmota; species Marmota marmota. Next base: position 13,385,419 of record NW_026000142.1, read on the forward strand.
AAAAAAATTAATAGTCTAGCAAGTATGTATTATTGTATGTATTATTATAGCTGCAATAATATGATGAAAGGCTTATGCTTTATATTTTAGATGTATAAATATATATCATATTTTAAATAACTTTCTAGAATTATTAAAGTGTGATATAATAAAACATGTTTCTTTCCAAAGGCCAATTTTAAACTAAGATGTTTTTGACCAAAGTAATTAAGAGGCCTTAAAATTCTTTAAAAATTAATCAACTAATATTTCTCAAAATTTCACCCATAGTTCAATCTGGAACAAAGAGAAATGTAAAAGAAATATGTAGGAACACATGTAAAAAATGGTATCTAGATGAATATTGAAACACTCCATTGATAGCAAATAATTATATATTCCAGGGAACTGAATGATTATTTACAAAGCTTACATAATAAGGACATGTTTAACCTTTGGTTCAGCTGCAAGTTTGTGACCACAAAGATAACTATTAGTTGCACTTGGCAGTATAAATTAACTATTTACTCTTTGAGAAGAAACAGGTTGGTAGAAAATTCTACTGAGTTTTTTTTTTTTATTGTTTCCTTATACTTCAATACTACTAATTGTATTGTACAGTATTGCACTGAGGGTAAAAGACAATGAAAATGCACATGTCTATGCAGTCATGAGTTGCTTAACAATGGGAATATGTTTTCATAGATGAAACACCATAGAGGGTACTTACACAAACTAAGATGGCTATGATGTCACTTAGTGATATGCTGTGATATGTTTTTATAAGACTACTATTGTATATGCAGTCCATCACTGAAGTACATGTAACTATGGCACAAATAATTATGTATATGTGTAACTATTAAGCAACTTATATATGCATAATATAATTATATGCTCAGACAATTGCAGAATCATTGATCTTGTTTACCCAAATGTTTACATTACCTTCATTTAACTGGAAAAGAAGAATTGAGTAAAGCATTGAAAAAATATATATTAAGTTCTGATGGCACAAAACAATTTTGACATCCAACATAACAAAACTTATTGTTTGAGTATAACTGTGATGCATGAAAATGGAGACATTCAATCATCTCTTCAACAAAACAATTCATCAATGATATTTTGGAAATATATTGACTATTGTACAATTAAAATTATATTATTTTCATTTTTTTCCTCACTAGAAATAATGTTTACCTCTCTTTATTACTGCAGTATTCCTGGAATTCAGTGAGGATTGACATACAATTTGCAAATATTTATTAAGCACCTAGTATTCACTTCTTTGTTACTTCCGAAGGATGTATTGTTACTGAGTTCCAAAGAACTATGTAAGGGAACATTTTAAACAACGAAGTGACCCTGTCTTATTTAGCTTTGTGTTCACTGTTGAATAAAGAGGAGGGAGAGAATAGCAGGTAAAATACTTACAAATTTAAATTGCTATTACTAGGAAAAGAGGGAGCTGAAATGGAAAGGGAAAATGTACTAACGTTAAGTAAAACGGTCAGAGAAATAATGTCTGACACCAAATTAAGAAGAATTAAGCCTTTGACACAGAGACAAAAATAGCATTTGGGTTGGAGGAGCAGCATACAGACAGTTCAAATTGGGAAAGAACGTGACTTTTTAATTAATCGAAAGAACAAGAGTGTGACGGAAGTATAATGAGAAAAGGAGAATGACATGCTATGCTATTAGACTGCTAGGGAGGAGAACAATTTGAATCCTCCTGCAATACTGCCTGTTTTGAGAAAAATTTGAAGGGGCTCAGAAGGATAGGTAGATCTGATTTATTTTCTATGAAGGGAGACATTTTTTTTTTTTTTGGTATTATGTGAAGAGTTGATTAGAGTTAGCCTAGAATGAAAAAACTCAAGTGTAGTAATTAAGCAAAAAGTAATGATGCCTGAATTAAAATTGTGGAAGTGAAGGTAACATACGAAGCTACCTAGAGTGACTAAAGGATAGGGGGAATTCAGGGAAGCAAGAAGGACTTTTAATATATAGCATGAAAATCCTGGTGGGTGTTGATCTCAGTGAGGTGAGGAGACTAGGACTTTGAGATCATTTTTGATGGAACAAAAGAAGTCATTTGGCCATAAAATTATGAGTTACATTTTTCCTCCTTTGGCATGTTAAAGTAGGAACATCCAAAGGCAGGTACATATATAAATATGGAGACCAGGAACAGATACTAGTTTGTGAGTCATCATATTTTATCCAAAAAAATAGTGTGTAAATTTATGGGAACTAATTAAATGAGCCAGGTAGAAAATAAATATAGAGGAGAAAAGGAAGACCTACTTGGAGCACCAGACAACTCAAAGCATTAAGAGATGAGATAAAGAATAAGAAACAAGCTAAGGGGACAGTGATAAATCAGTGAAGAAGAAGGAAAACTTGGGAAAGTTCTCACCATGAAATACAAGAAATTACAGGGCTTTAAAGAGCAGGAAGTGGCGCACAGTACCAATACTCTTGGGGGATAAAATGAGATAAGGAGAGACAAGAGTTGGCAACTGTGACAAGAGCTGATTAAATGACAGGATGACAGCAAAGTACTTCTATTAGGAGTTAATAGTCAAGACAGGGGAGAAGATGAGAGTAATTGTTATAACACAGTATGTCCCTGTGATATGGAATTGGAGACTTTTCTTCCAACTGACAGTACTTTGTAAACTTCTTTATAAAAAGATAAACTTAAGATTTTTTTAACAAGTATTTTTTAAGGTCAGTTTTGTAGCATATACAGATGTATCTTGAATTGAAATGGGTTTATGTCCAGAAAATCTTATTGTAAGTAAAAATCATTGTAAATTGAATATATATTTAATAACCTGACCTACCAATCATCTTGGCTGAACAACACAGAACACTGTACAGACTCTGGTGTTTCCCCTTATGATCCTGTGGCTGACTGGAAGCTGTAACTAACAACTGGTGCCCAGCATTCCTACCCTGGGAAAATACCAATATTCAATATTGAAAGTAAAGTTTCTACTAAATGAGTAGCACATTCACATCATACTAAAGTTAAAAACCAAATCATTGTCTAAACATCATACATCAGGTACTGCCTGGACATTCAAAATAATTAAATTACTTTAAACAGATTTTATTTGAATTACAGATTCCTCATGTTTGATCTATATTGTTTTGTTTTCACCAATGAGCTAGCAAAAAAATATCACCTGCTACTTGGTTTGATTCATGAACAGAAAAGACAGCATCAAGCTTCCTGTGATATCATAAAAACATCTATGTAAAAATTAAGGGATTCCTGAAGTTAAGGCACTAGTTAGAAAGTCCTTTAATTTTATTTTTTTACCATCCATTAAAAATTAAATTAAGCAATAGAAGATGTACTATAATATCCTATTTGTTTGTAATAAAATATAAAGTTTGGAAAGCAAGGACATAATTTTTATCTTTGTAACCCAAGTTACATATGACCCAAAGTAAATTGTCAGGAGAGTATTTGAGGAAGAATAGAAGGAAGGATGAGATAGAGAAAAGAAAAGTGTATGGGAGACTAACCATGTGGTCCAGGAAAATCAAAGAAAATTATAGAGGCCTAGGTGAGACGAACTTTAAATGTTTGGTAAAAAAATGTGTGCCATTAAAATGTTTAAACAATATAATAAACTGGAAAAATATTTTAAAATGATAACTTAAGCCGTAGTTGAACAAAGTGACCCCAAAAGGCAGACTAAGATGATATCAACTGGCTAAACTCAAACTAACAGAATGGCAAACAACTATTTTAAGGATGTCAATAATAAGATTTGACTTAGACATTGTAAGTTTGAGGTTTATCTGAATCAATGCAATATAAATCTTTATTGGAAAAAATGTTGTATATAAACGCATGCAATTAACTTGTTTATATGTGAATTTATTTAGATGTGCTGTGTGTTCCATAAATAAGTGCAATTTTAAAACCTAAAGAGATGGTTGCAGTAACATAGGGATAGCAACAGGAGATATAAAAGAAGTTTTTAAAAAATTAAATCTAAAATGAGAACAAAGTTAAAATTATTGACTCCGAGAGCTAGATATGGTCAGGTATCCAGGGAGAGCAGGACAGAAAGGGACAATTAATGGTAATCTAGGATAAAGAGACAGCTCTAGAAGAGACAGAAGAGCATTTATTGAATATTGCCTTTGGAGGAGAGTTTTATACTTGTTTTCTTCTATTTTTTTACCAAAAATAAGAGAATAAATTATTGCATTTCCATAGAATCTCAGAGAAATTCAATATCTTGTCCAAGGTTATAACTTGCACATGATAGAGTCCAAATTTTACCTATCACCTGCCGGTTTCTAAAGCTGATTAAAATAAAAAATTCGTGTCAGGAAGAGAAATTCCATAAGATGAGGTCCTAAAAGTAGATTCTCTCTCAGTGTTGCTGGGAGATCAGTTGTGGCAACATAATTCAGAACTGACAGAAAATAAGAAAAATTAGGGTGTGAAAGAAACATGACCTCATTATCAGAAAAACAACAATAATTATTTTTCTAATTTGAGTTAATCATAGATTTGTTATATACCAAAATATTGAACTAGAAAATAGCCTATGAGAGGTCAGGAAGATGGTGGATTCGAGGAAAGGAGCTTTTTCTAGTTACTTTACAGCTTGATATTCAAGCAACAAGAGGGTGACTAAAGGAATTCACTGAAATTCAACATTGGACAATAAAAGAATCATAAAGATAAAGAAATCAACAGCTTTGACCATAGAAAAAGAAATAATTTGCTTCTTTGAAAAGATAAACAATATAGATAAACCCTTAGCCAAACTAATCAAAAGAAATAGAAGACCAAAATCATCAAAATTAGAAATGAAAAAGGTAATATCACAGACAAGGTGATACCACAGACACTTCTGAAATCCAGAGGGCCATTAGAAAGTATTTTGAAAACTTATACTCCAATAAACAGGAAAATTTAGAAGACATTGACAAACTTCAAGACACATATAGCATACCGAAATTAATGTGCATATCAAGAAACCTAAAAAAAGAAATATGAAGCAATTAGATAGAAATAGTAATTGAAAACTTTCAACAAAGAAAATCCCAAGATCAGATGAATTATCAGCAGAGTTCAACCAGACTTTAAGAAAGAACTAACAGCAATCCATCTCAAATTATTCTATGAAATAGAAATTGAGGGATCACACCCAAATTCATTCTATGAAACCATTATAGCCCATATACCAAAACCAAACAAAAACATGTTAAGTTAATAAAACTAAAGTCCAATATCTTTGATGAACACAGACATAAAGACCTTTAATAAAATATTAACAAATCAAATATAAAACACATTTAAAAAGATAGTAGATCATGATTAAGTGGGTTTTATCTCAAATCCAAGGTTGGTTCAACATATAGAAATAAATAAATGTAATTAATCACATAAATAGAATTATGGACAAGATCACATAATTATCTCAAAAGATACAGAAAAGTCTGAAAAATTTCAACCACCCATTTATGTTTAAATTTCAGGAGATATTAGTGGTAGAAAGTATTTAAGCCAACATTTTAAAGGATATATAAGACAAACCCAAGTCAAACACCATACTGAATGGGGAAAACTAAATATATTTCTTCTAAAATCAGAAACAAGACATGAATATCCATTCTCACCACTTCTATTCAATATAGTCCTTTAAATAATTAGGACAATCAGGCAAGAGAAGAAAATTAAATGAATACAAATATAAAAGATGTCCAATTATTTCTGTTTGGTGATGACATGACCTTATATTTAGAATACCCAAAAGCCTCTACCAGAAGACTTTTAGAGATGATAAACTAGTTCAGAAAAGTAGACTATAATATCAACATTCATAAATCAATAACCTACCATATTCCAATAATGAATCTGTTGAGAAAGAAATCAGGAAATCTGTCCTATTCATTATAACCTCAAAACAAAAAACAAATCCAAAAGTTGGAAGAAATCTAATCACTGAGGTGAATAATCTGTACAATAAAAAATACAGAACTCTTGGGCTTTCACTGTGGCTCAGTGGTAGAGCACTTGCATTGCACGCATGAAGCACTGGGTTCTATCCTCAGCACCACATAAAAATAAATAAATAAATAAATAAAATAAAGATATTGTGTCCATCTACAACTAAAAAATTTTTAAATATATATATATATATATATATATATATATATATATATATATAGAACTCTGAAAAAATATAAATACAACCTTAAAAGAAGGAAATTTCTCCCATGTTCTTGGATAGGCAAAATAAATATTGTCAAAATGGCCATTTTACCAAAATGTTATAAACATCCAATGCAATTCCTATCAAAATACTAATCGCATTTTCCATGGAACAATAATAACAACAAAAAACTGCTACAATCACTTGGAAAAATAAAGAACCCAGAGGAAACAAAGCAATCCTGGGTAAGAAGAGCAATGCTGGAGGAGTAACACAATACCCGATCTCAAAATTGACTATAGAGCTCTGATAACAAAAACTGCATGGTATTAGTGTTTAAGGAAACTTTTTTGTCACTGAGACCTGAAGACTTGACAAGACCAACACAGAGGAGGAAAATTTTATTTGGCATATGGTTTCAGAGGTCTTAGTCCCTTGATGATCAGCTCCTTTACTCTAGGCCTGAAGTGAGGCAGAACATCATGGTGCAAGAGGGTGCTGGATGAAAACAGCTCAGGACATGATCATCAGGAAGAAAAGAGAGCCCTGCTCACCAGGGACAAAAGCATTCCCTCTGTGACCTATCCTTTGCAGCCACACCCTCCTGCCTACAGGTACCACCCAGTTCATCCATATCAGTGGTTTAACACACTGATAAGGATCTGATCTGATAGCTCAATCATTTCACTTCTAACCTTTCTTGCATTGTTTCACACATGAGATTTGGGAGATACTTTATATCTAAACCACAGCTATTAGCTTCAAAACAGACATGAAAACTAATAGAATAGAAAAGAAGACACAAACACATATAGTTTCAGGCATGAGTTAATTGACAAAGGTGCCACAAATATATGTTGGAGAAAAGATACTCTTTCCCCAACAAATGGTACTGGGACAACTGGATATTATTACATAGAAAAAATGAAACTAGACTCGTGTTGCTCACCTTGCACAAAAGTCAAATCAAAGTGGATCAAAGACCTGGGGATTAGGCTAGAAATTTTGCAGCTGCTAGAAGAAAACATAGGCTCAATACTCTAACATATAGGCACAGGCACTGACTTTGTTAACAAGACCTTTAAAGCTCAATAAATAAAACCAAGAATCAGTAAGGGGGGGTAGCATCGAATTAAAAAGCTGCACATCCAAGGAAACAAGACCATGGAAAGAGACTGTACAAAATGGGAGAAAATCTTTGTCAGCTACTCCTCTAACAGAGGAGTATTATATAGAATATAGAAACAACTCAAACAACTTAGTACACACAAAAAAATAAACAATAAGTGAGCAAAAGAACTAAACAGACATTTCTCAAAAGAAGAAATATAAATAACCAACAAAAACATGAGAAAAAATATTCAATATCCCTAGCAAACATATAAATCAAATTAAAACTACATTGAGATTTTATCTCACTCAAGGTAGAAGGGCAATCAAGAAAACAAATAATAAATGCAGGTGAGAATCTAGGGAAGATGTTGCACTCATACATTATTAAAATAGTTTGGAGATTCCTCAAATGACTTGGAATAGAACCACCATATGATCCAGTCATCCCACTCCTTGGTATTTGTCCAAAAGAACTAAAGTCAGCATGCTATAATGATAACATGCATACCAATATTTATAGCAACACAATTCACAATAGCCAAATTATGAAAGAAGCTTAATGTGCCCATCATCAGAAGAATGAATCAAGAGTGGTATATATACAAATGAAGTCTTACTCAACCATAAAGTAGAATGAAATTATGGCATTTGCATAAATGGATTGAATTGGAGATCATCATTGCTAAATAAAATAAGCTAGACTCAGAAAGTCAGGGTTTAATGTTTTCTCTCATATAGGGAAGTTAGAGCAAAATAAGGGGAAAATGGGGAGGGAGGACAGGGCAGGTTCTATGAAAATTTAGGGGATACCAGAGGAGTAGACAAAAGGAATTGAGGGGTAAGAAGAAGGGACAGGAAAACAACAAAAATGTGGAAAGAAATTGACCAAAATTTTCATGTACATATATGAACATACCACAGAAAATTCCATCTTTATGCATATTCATAAAGCACAAATTTTTTAAAAAATTTATAGTAGGAAGACCAGTAGTGCAGAGGAAAGGAACTAGATAGGGGAATCGGAGGGGAAGAGGAAGCCACTCAATGCTGAAATGGAGCAAATTATATTCCATGCATATATGATTGTGTCAAAATGAATCACACTATCATATATAATTACAATGCACTAACAAAAAATTTAAAATACTAATAAAATGTTTTATTAAGCATGACAAATGTTTTAATAAAAATGATTGTAGATTTATTTATAAAATGAGGGATTAAATTAGTTTTATAAAAAGTATGTGTATGCATATTAAGGAATCTTTCACGATGGGAAGCTCTCATTTGAAATTCATTCTTTGTGCATAACAATCAGGAGTGACTGTACTGTGTCTGGGGATAAAACTTCAGAGTTGAGATACAATATGAATATTGTGCCTGATTCTTCTCTGCCATACTGAGGGTTGGATTGTTTAACAACATGGGTTAAGAAGACAAATTGACCAACCACACAGCAAGTGTTGGTCTATAGTATTTAAGATTGACACACTCTTTGTGAGTTAATAAAAACAGAAAGAGGAGGTGTCTACAAATGCCTACCTAGGGATGACTATAGAAGTATAAACCCCTTCTGTAATATTTCAGTTTCAATAATTTTAAGTCTTAATTTATTTCTTTGAATATATATTTGAGTCACCTAGTATGCTGAGGTGGTTATAGTAGATATTGGAGAAATGTCTATATTTAAGGCAAGGACTTTGTCCATAATGAGCCTAAAGTATGCCTGATCCATGTGCGTGAATTTGCATGCATACACAGACATCCAAAATATTATTCACCATTCAAATCTTACCCCAGAATGTCAGTGTTTCATAGTTAGCTATCTTAAATATCTGAAATGGGTAGGCATAAATGACATTCAAGAGAAAATAGGAAAAAACCTATTTTTTTTTTGTTTATACTTAGAAGGAAAGATCTTTTAATATAGAAAAGGGGTTCCAACAATTTAAATATCTAGGGTGATAGAGTTGGAATCTATGACCTCATGTTGACCTTTTCAAATTTGTTTTCATGTACCAGAGCCAACCACAGATATTACTAGTTCTTTAGTGCTATTTTGAAATTATTGTATGCTTTTATGTGAACTTTGCTTTTGGGAAAGTATCTGTGGTCTGAAGTCTTCACTGGTTTTTGCACTGTCATATTTAGGTTAGATGAATTGATGAACTTTTAATTAATTGCCATTTCCAATACCATGAGCATAACACAGTCTTTTAAGAGGAAAAATAAGTTTTGATTTTAAAAAAATATTGTTTCATGATTAATCTTTAGATGTGCTAGAATTGCCATGATTGTAATTAGTGTAAATACAGTAATTGAAGTAAGAAGAAAAACATCATTTTTCCCCTAAATGTTACTAAATGGAGGAAAAATATATATATATTTCATGATGAGTCATTTCACTTAACCTTTGGCACATGTTATGTATTGGTATACACAGTTTATTTATCCCATCTGCTTCTCTTTCAGGATTTCATTCAATGATAACACTCCTGTCATTTGAATAAGTTAGTGCATTATTTACTTAGAATTTTATAATAACTAAGTGATTCTGGGTGTGTCACTCTGTAGGTGTATTTCATATGGGGAGGAATCATTGTGTTGATGCATAATTTTTATCTATGAAGACATACAGAATTAAAATACTAAGTGGTAAATGACCTTTAAAACCTGTTAAATGAGTCTTCTTATAGTTGTGATCCCCTTGATAATTCCTCAACTATTTGAGAAAATAACCATCTAGTTGGGGGATAGAAGCCTATGCTGATGGAATACTGAATGGTAGCATCAGAAAAGGAATCCCACTGGAAGCTAAAATTTCTTTTGATGACTTCCATTGACATGAAGTAGTAAGGGAATTTCATATTTTAGTTTATATGTAGTTTCTTCTGGCAATTGGTTAGATTCTCTGGTTTGAGAAGGCCACAGCCTTAAAATCTTCAAAAACGTTTTTATTATTAAGATGCCCTTGGTACGATGTCTGAAAAATAATGAATTCTTACTGATGTGTACAATAGAACTAGAACATAGGGTTATAATGTAGATATTGTTGGGTTGGTAGAGATTGTTATTAAAACTATTATCACTCTGACAGAAAAAAACTAAATCAGATCATAAAACACTATAAAGACATATGGGAAAATATGTATCTTGCTGTGTTTTCTTCCCATTTTAGCATGGCCCCAGACTTCTCTAGCATCCCTTCATTTGTGCCACTGCACAAGCTGGGCACTTGCTTCATGGTGCAGAATTCATGAAGTTGTGATCTGCCTCAGCTATTGCTAGGCCCGTTTCCTCAGTTAAGTCCACAGTGTTATTAACTTAGCCCACAAGCTTCTAGAAGAGAACATATCCCACTTTGGAAGAGAAATATTTGGGGATATGTAGATTTAAAAAAAAAACTGGATTGCCCATTTCCTCTATGAATATTGCCAATTTGACTAACCAGCTCTCTGAATCTATTTACCTGAAGTTGTGACTGTCTTGAATGCTCCTTTTTTTAATACACATAACCTGAAAATTATAAGGTAAAGGCCTTTGAATTAATGAAGTAAATAATACCAAGATTGAATTAGGAAACACTGCATCTGGTTAGACTCAAGCAGAAAAATGAAACAAAATATTATTGTGTCTTTCAGTCTTTGGAAAACAAAGATATTTGAAGTTTCATTTGATCCTCTAGTACTAAAATGATAGTGTGAGTGCAATCCAATAAATGCTTTATTTGTTCTTTTCCCTTTGACCCAATATTGATTCTCTTTCACACTCGATCTTTATTAGTTTATCTTCCTTAGAGGCTGATGGAGATCAATTTATCTGTCTGGCAGAATGCATAAGGGAGATTTTTCTTGGACAGGTAGGTACTAAGCACACTTGCATTTTCTCATCCACTGATCCTGACATCTTTGGAAAAATATTCTTTCTAGACTATTTAATATTGTTAATGCTTTTCTATAAAGTAGTACTCATTATCCATATAAGTAATAAATTTTTGCACAGAATTTTCCAAATTTTAGAGTAATGTTCAAATATAATCCTCAAATTATATTAATAATTATCATTATAAAATGTAAAATGGTCAGATTGTTACCAAATCTTGAAACAATTAGAGAGTGTGCTCCTAGAGAGTTAATGTGGTTGTATTATGAATTTCAATGACTTAGAACTTAGAAAGTAATTAGACCACAGAATCTATTAAGTCATTGTGGTTTTTTTATACTTTGAGTAATAGATTACTTTAATAGATTTCATCATCTGCAAAAGTCATGATGCCTGGAGGAGGCTCCTGCTTATTATAAAAGGAATTCAACATATCTTTCCTATGAGCTAATATTAATCCTCTAGCTCAATTGTGTCCTTTAGAATAATTTAACCAATGATTGGAAGACTTTTGCTTTGCATTAGAGAGCACAAGATTTCTTGTTGCCTTTAGAGATTTATTTCATAATGAAATTAAAATCGTTTATTCCCTAGACTTTGGGGGATTTTATGAGCTGAAAGAAAACAAACAAACATGGCTCCTGGGTCTATGATGACCCAGAAGATGGATTTCCTGCACCCTAAAGCAGGCATTTTGCAAATTTCTAAAGTGCCTAGTGCCTGTGGCAGTAAAAGTATGAAGCCATCAGCTGGTAAATGACTTTGGAAATTAGTTGGAGGTTAATTCTCTGCCTCATTGGTCTCACAAAGTGGACAAACTGTAATTGATTTTGAGAGCATTCACAAAGCACTTCTTTCTATTGAATAACGTAGAAGTACTCACAGAAATACGCTGTGGATGCGGAAACAATTAAATGGGTATCAATAAAATATCATTAAGAGTTTATGTATTTAATAAACTCTCTTTAGGATTTTTTCAGTTAAAAAAAACTACAAATTTTAAACCCTCAAAATGGTTCATGTTTTCTGCTAAGCATTTTTCATTTAACTTAAGTATCTTGAACTTGTACTAATGTTACATCTCTGCCTATTGTATAGAAAGAAGCAACTATATCCATTTGTATCCATTTATATCCATAGCCTCATGAAAAAGAGTGCAGACTGAACTTTTGGGAGAGTGAAGGTCCTTAACTACAATCTGAATGAAGGGTACATTTGATATGGTACAAGTTCATAGTCATAGACTTTGTTCAATAGTTACAGGAAAAGACTAAGTTAATGTTTTTCCATTTAAATGAACTCCTTTAATTTTCATTAGCAAATAAATTACATCTATATTTTAATAATATATTTGTAAAATCTAGACCTTTCAAAACCCAAGCAGAAATAGAAATAGTAGACCTGGAGACTCTTTAAAACAATCCAAATATAGAAGTCCTGATGAGTTTGTTGAGATGATAAATATAAAATATCAAATTACATCAGATATAGACTTACTGTTTTGAGTTTCTTGGAAGTAGTAAGTTCAATATATTTGTCAAATCCACAATGGACACTGGGATTTGCGGAAATGTAGAGTATAGACAGAAAGACATAGTAAAACATATATGTTTCTTGATGAATGTTTACTAAGTGTTGTACTAAGCCATTTTTATATATATCATTTAAAAATTTACACCAACCTTTATAAGTAAATTAAATTGCTCTTATCTCATAGATACAACAACAAAGGCTTAGTATAAGTAAATTGTCCAGGTGTGTGTAGTAATCTCTGAATCCTGAATTTTAATACAGTATTCAACTTCAAATAATTCATAAATCAATAAAAGACACATGTGGCATTCTTCAAATAGTACAATAGCATTTTTATGTCTGTCATAGTCACTTAGACACTAGAGAAAATAGTAATTATCAATACCCTTGTGTAATCATGGGACTAGAATGAAGATTATGCATGCTATAAGAAAAAATGAAAAACTGTCTCTGTTCACCGTAGGTTCACAGTCCATATAAAACTATTATAATCTGGAGTATTCAGATAAACCTTTTTCTCTTAATTATTGTAAAGCTATAGAGCTTTTAAAATTTGTGTTTGTTTGTTTTAATTAGTTATACATGAAGCAGAATGTATTTATGAACTTTGATATATCATTCATAGATGGGATATAATTTCTCTTTTTAATGAGTATGCATGTTGCAGAATCATATTGGTCATGAAATCACATATAAACATACAGTTATAATGTCTGTTTCATTCTACTATCTTTCCTATCCCCAAATCCCCTCTCCTTTCCTCCCATCACTTCCCTCTACCTAATCTAATCTATTCTTCCCTAGTGCCTTATTGTGAATTAGCATCCGCATATGAGAGAAAACATTTGGCCTTTGGTTGTGTGGGATTGACTTATTTCGCTTAGCATGATATTCTTCAATTCCAACCATTTACTGGCACATTTTATAATTTTATTCTTCTTCAAAGCTGAGTAATATTCCACTGAGCATATATACCACATTTTCTTTATCTATTCATCTATTAAGGGATACCTAGGTTGGTTCCATAGTCTAGCTATTGTGAATTGAGCTGCTATAAACATTGATGTGGCGGTTTCACAATAATATGCTGATTTTAAGTCCTTTGGGTATAAACCAAGGAGTGGAATAGCTGGGTCAAGTGATTTTTCCATTCCCTATTTTTGAGGAATCTCTATACTGCTTTCCATAATGGTTGCACCAATTTGCAGTCCCACCAGCAGTGTATGAATGTACCTTTTTTCCCACATCCTCACCAACATTTATTGTTTCCTGTATTCTTGATGATTGCCATTATTACAGGAATGAGATGAAACAGAGTAGTTTTGATTTGCATTTCTCTAATTGCTAGAAATGTTGAGCACTTTTTCATATATTTGTTGATCAATTGTATTTCTTGTTCTATGAAGTGTCTATTGAGTTCCTTATCCCATTTATTGATTGGGTTATTTGGGGGTATTTTTGGTGTTTTTTTAAAGTTCTTTATATATCCTAGAGATTAATGCTTTATCAGAGGTGCATGTGGTAAAGATTTTCTCCCAATATGTAGGCTCTCTCCTCATTTTATTAATTATTTCCTTTACTGAGAAAAAGCTTTTTAATTTGAATCCATCCCATTCATTAATTCTTGATTTTACTTCTTGCTCTTTTGGAGTCTTGTTAAAGAAGTCAGATCCTAGGCTTACATGATGAATATTTGGGCCTATTTTTCCTTCTCTTAGGCACAGGTTCTCTGTTCTAGTGCCCAAGTCTTTGATCCACTTTGAGTTGATTTTTCTGCAGGGTGAGAGATAGAGGTTTAATTTCATTTTGCTACATACGGATTTCCAGTTTTGCCAGCACCATTCGTTGAATAGGCTATCTTTTCTCCAGTGAATGTTTTTGGCACCTTTGTCTAGTATGACATAACCACATTTATGTGGGTTTGTCTCTGTGTCTTCTATTCTGTACCATTGGTCTATAAGTCCATTTGGTGCCAATACCATACAGTTTTATATTACTATAGCTCTGTAGTATAGTTTAAAGTCTGGTATTGTGATGCTTCCTGTTTCACTTTTTTTGTTAAAGATTGCTTTATTTATTCTGTGTCTCTTATTTTTACAAATAAATTCTCAAGATTGCTTTTTCTATTTCTATGAAGAATGTCATTGTGATTTTAATAGGTATTGCATTAAATCTATATAACATTTTTGGTAGTATGGCCATTTTGACAATATTAATTCTGCCTCTCCAGGAGCACGGGAGATCTTTTCATCTTCTGAGGCTTTCTTCAGTTTCTTTTGTTAGTGTTCTGTAGTTTTTATTGTAAAGGTCTTCACTTCTTTTGTTACTTCTTAGAGTATCAATTTTCCTATTGTTAACAATAGAGGAAAAATCCTTACTTTTACTCTTAGCATGGGATTAAGTGAGGTAGTAGCCATCATAAGCCTCAGAGAGTGGCAGCAACTCAGTAGAGATGGTCAGCTTAGTCCATCACATCACAATAGCACAGACCTAGTGGATTAAACAACAACAACAACAAAAAATACAAGAAAAAAAATAGGTCCAAATCTACTTTCTCCCAGTTCTGGGGGCTGAGAGTCTGTGATAAGGGTGCTGTAGATTCCTTTCCTACAGAAGGCGTTCTTCCTGGCTTGCAGATGGCCACTTTCTTTTTGTGTTCCAGCATGGTGGAGAAAGCACTCTCTTCTTCTTCCCCAAAAGCTACGAATCCGAATCTAATTAGATTAGGAGACACCCTTATGGCCTTGCTTAGCCTTACTCACCTCCTAAAGCTCTATCTACAAGTTTAGTCACATGGGATTTGGAATAACAAGTCCATAGCAAAGCTATTCCTATTATTGTAAGAGTAATTTTCAAAACCGCTCATTAGTGTGACCTCCAATTTTTTCAGAGTTAATGGAGATTTTTATGATATACTTTAGGTCATCTTTCTGAAAGTCTCCCAAACCAAGTTCACCTGATTAAATTCCATGTCCTCTGCCTCCAGGAGTTTATTTATGAGGAAGCAAAGTGGATTTTTTTCTTCTTTTATACTTTGAACTCTCTAAACTGTGATTGTCACAGGCAAGCACAGGGTCCTTCAGACTGGACAGAGTCACTAATAGGACTATTTGGCATCATGGCTGGGGTGTAATAGCTCTTCAGTTTTAAAGTTTTATGAAAAAATTATTATTACTCTATCAAAGCAATTTGAGAGACAGCTGTTTAAATAATGAAATTGGCTCAAATAGGCCTTTATTGACAATTTTATTCTTTATAATTGAGGCTCCTGCCTCCATAAACTCAGTTTTTTTTTTTTCTTTTTCAGTTGGTTGATGGCTGTGGAATTCTTTGAAGGTCTTTTAGAGATGCTGTGAAACATCATAGTTTTATTTCTCTTTCTACTACCTCATAATAACCCATACTATGAGGAGTGGGTTTCACATATAAGATCCAGCAGAAATTTGTAAAATAATAAACTAAACGTAAATTTTACATAAAACATAAGAACTGAAATTCCAGAATGGATTTAACAGTTATTTAGTTCCAGCAGAAGACAAAATAAATAAGTTGGAAGATAAACCATCATAACGTATTCACACTAAAACAAAGATAGAAGGAAAAAATTCACAAGAAAATAGGCATTGTATTGTGTGTGTGTGTGTGTGTGTGTGTGTGTGTGTGTGAGGGGGTGGGGGCATAAGGGGTTGAGAAGCAGTGAAGAGAAAGAAGATGTGCAGGAAAACATATTCACATTGATAAGATTCCAGAATTATCGAAACTGGTGAAATATATTAATGGCAGGTTTCAAAAATTCTTTAAACCCAAGCATAAAATATGAGAATCACCCTTAGGCACATTCTAATCAAAGATGACTACAGGTAAACAAAAACTGAAGGCAATTATTTTCAGTAGACTTTTATTCTAAAATATATTACAAAGAGTTATTTAGACTGGTGGAAAACATCCCAGGAAGAAGCACAACAATATTAGATGGAATAAAAAAAAAAAAGAAGAGCAAATGTATGGGTACACATGAAGTAAAATTGACCTTACAAAACAGTACTAATAATATATTTTGATATTGTAAATATGTAAGAAAATAATGTGACTTAAAATACCTAAAAAGGCATTACTGAGATATCAAATTCCTGAATAAATGAAAAAATGTTCCACATTGTAAAAGTCAACATTATGAAAATGTCTAGTATCCCCCCGAGAGTCAATACTATTTCAATCAAAATTCCAGCAGTTTAAAAAAAATAATGTTGGCCATAATGGAAAAAATAATTTTAAATGCAAAGAGAAGCAAATTGGATCTTAAACACAAAGATCAAAATACAAACTTAAACCAATAGTTTCAAAGCCTTCTACAGAGATGTAGAGAGTAATACTGCCATAAAGGTGCAATATTAGATGGAAAATTGGAACTGCTTATAAAGTCCAGGCAAAGACCCACATAGCTAGTCACATCCTCTTTTCAAAAAGATGACCCTATAGTGCAGTGAGGAAAAGATGGCCCTTCAGAGAGTGGTAGATGGTCACTTGAACAATGAATGAGAAAAGAAAAAAGAAAAGGACAGTTTTGATTCCATCCTGTTCTATAAAGCCCAATAAATTTAAGAGGAATTATAGATTTAAAGATAAGTATTAAAGCAGCAGACTATTAGAAGAAACAAGAATATTTTCGTAACCTTGTATTAGAAAAATATTTCTTAAATCCAACACAAAAATTAGATAAGGATTTTAATGAATACATTACATTAAAATTAACATTTCCATTTATCAAAACTCATCAGAAAACTGAAAGGCACAAAGTGAGAAGAGATATATAGAGTATGTATATTTGATCAAGCACATATGATAAGAATGTATAAAGAATATTTAGGTAGTAAACTCAGTATAAAATAAGATAAAATATTTTAATGGGGATGATATGAGAAGAGCAAAAGTATTGTAAAAAGTATTCTCCAAATCATTAATAATCATGTAAGTGCAGCTTAAAACCCCAAAGTAATATTGCTATAATTCATTGTAAAGTTGAAATTATATTTAAAGAAAGAAAGAAAGAAAATGCCAATATAGCTATGTTGTTTGATTTTAAGACAATGTCAAGATTGTGGGGTATGTAGGATTCTCTTATAATGCTTGGGGAAGTGGATGCTGCTTTATATTGTTTGGAAAGTGTTTGTTAACATCAACTACAGTTGAGTATCCATGGGTGCTCCAGGGCACCAGTTCCCCTCTTAGGGATGCAACCAGCAACTATGTACCTAAGTTGTGATCTGTTTAAATGTATAAAAATGTTCAAAGCAGGCCATTAATCCAAGCCTGCAGGAAGATAATTCACACATCAAATAATAAAATGATAATTATATTACAGTGTAACATCAATAAAAGTGAACAACTCACCACTATGCAAAACAGCATTTCAGAAATAATCTTGAACACAGAAGTTAGATAAAACATAATTTGTATTATGTGGTTTAATTGATATAAGCTAAAAAATGGGGATTACTTTTGGGAGATGATGTGGGTAGAGACTATAGAAAGAGATGTGGGAACATGATGGTTACTAAAAATATTGTTTGCTTATTTTATCAAAGTGCTGTTTATATAAGTGTTTGCTTTATAATTGTCTGTTGTGCTTCACACTTATATAAAACTTCCCACAAATTAGTAAGAGGAAAATTGCAACTATGTAAATACTTAATCAGAGAAAAATGTTAATTAATAAAGAAAATAAGCAACAATAATGTCTAAAATGGCATGTTTATATCTCTTACAAATGAAAATCTTTCTAAATAAAGAAGATAATTCTGAAAGGTGGTTTTCTCTTCATATTTCAGTTTAGCACCCTTGTAATAAAGTGTTGCTTTTGCCTTTTAACATATGCAGCATTTTTATTTCCATAATAGTGCTTCAGGTTGCTGTTAGTGTGTTGTAGTTTCTACACAGTCAACATAATGATCTGTGTTAGTTTAGTGTTTTATCAGAAACTAAAGTTAAATTTTAATTTTATCTAAATCATTTATTAATAATGTTACAGTAAACGTGTATTTTCTACTCATGAATTTTTCTTTGTTCTTGATCTATGCTTTAACTTAATTTTGTCTTTATTTCAAAATTTGCTTTTGACTTAACACAAACATACCCATGGCTTTACATAAATCAAAATGTACTGAACATTGCTAATTGTTATTACTTTGAATTTTTTCCACTTACGTAAATTATGTAAAATCTCACATTTAGATATATTATTAATCATTAAAATATTAAATAATATCTCTTTGAAAACATTATTAAGATTTATGTAAAATTAACTGGTTAGCTTTTGGTGTCTGGTCTTTGATTCTTTCACATTGGATGTTTAACAGATGGAAAGAAAAGGTATAAAGTAACCAAGACCCGCATCACCCTAGCAAATAGGTATTTATTAATTTAAGGGGATTTCAATGTTTTCAAAGAAGATATTATCAGGATACTAACCACTTATTTTGAATTTAGTTTTTTATTTCCTAATAAACAGACAATTTCAAAGGCAGACATAGTTTTCAGTATTAGCATATCTGATTTTGATGAAGCACACAGGCTACGTGTTAAATTGACTGTACAGTGACTATGACAGAGTGATAGCGATAGCGTCTGAGAAACCATGATAGAGATAGAAATATGTGGATATGTAAGAAGGTAGAAGCAGCACCTTTGTTCCGGGTGCTTAATTGGGAAGTGACGATCTCACCGCCTTTTTGAGTTATCCTATTTATAACTCTTTTGAGACATTTAACTATTAGGCAAAAATTTGAATGGATGAATAAAGGAATGATTGAAACGCATGACTATTAACAGAAAATGGTAAACCTATGCATTGTTGTGAAGTATTATAAATGTAATATATAAATAAGCATAATTTCCAAATTCATTAAACAATCTCCATAAAATTAGTGAAAAATAATCTTACAATATTGTTATAAACTCTTTGCCAGTCATGCAAATAAAATATATGGAGACCAATCTCCCAAATTTATTTTTTAATATGAAAAGACTACAGACACATAATGGGTAACTCATTGTCAGGAAAATTACAGGACAATATTTCTCATTTTTTATATATCTTTGCTTTTGATCTTTTATACAAACCACATTTGATTTACAGAGTAGATGGTTAGAGAACTCCTTTCTACTGAAAATTGCTTTTTATTACAGTTATGACCTCTGGGTCATCATGTATAGCTATAATCAGATTACATTTAAAATATTAATCAATTTAAAAAATTTAACTAATTTTTTTTTTCCTATCAGCCCATGATTGAAGAGCATCACACCTTTGCAAATTCCTCACTCACTCCTAAATATTTCTTGGTATGCCAGACACTGGTTCTCCCCATGTTTTCATGTTCCAGTCTTCCACACTGGCATCCTGTTCTGAAGTCGTGTCAGTTGCCATAGCCACCACCTCCACCTTAAGCCTGGTGTTCCTTTAAACAGGTTCCTGAGTTTCCCCACCTCTGAGCAACACAATGTTCCATGTACAAATGCCAATAATGCTCTTCTTCTTCTTCTTCTTCTTTTTTTTCCCCTATTGGTCTTATACTTTGCAGTTTTGGTCCACAGAGGTAATGCTTGTGTTTTTAATGAAAAGTGGTGTTTTATATTTCATTCACAGCCTCTGTGTCCATAGCTGCCCTGCAAAGGATACAGAATCTTGGAGTCCAGCAAAGGCTCAATACTTGAGACACACCTTCCTTTCCTGTCCAGATTTCCATGCCCCTTAGTCTCTTTAGAAACATTTCCAGATAAAATCTTTCCAGATAAAATACTCAGTTAAATATGCCCAAGGTGGCTCTGTTTACTTGTCCTCCATCCCACCAGCCTTACACTCAGAAAAGAATCTCAAATGGACTGTCATTGACACCAAAACCTTCATTGAAAGGGAAATCTGTGCTAAGGGATTATAAAGGGCCTTTAGAAAGAAACATTTTTGCAACTGCTTTTATGTATTGTGATTGGAACTATAATGTTTCCCTGGAATTAAGCTTTTAACTGAAAATGAAGAAGCCTCTGGGCCTAATCTCCATTTCCATAATAGGCTGACTTACTTAATCTACTCTTTTATTGAGTTCTTTAAATAAGAAGCTGTTTTGTTTCCCCTGGATGCAATAAACTCTAAAAATAAGCTCAGAATCAGAATTATTTTAGACTATTTTTTAAATTCTATTTTGGGTAGGTTACATTGAATAAATAGTCTCTATTACAAAAAAAAAATGCAGAAAATACTTTGTAATTGTGTTTTCCTGACATTTTCCTCAGATAATTCAGGACATATCCACAAATGAAATGGTAATATAAAACATTTTATATGTAACTTTGCACCTTAGTTAGCATCAAAACATTTATACATTGTATTTAATTTTTTGAACTAAGAGTATTAGATGAATGAATATATACATAAATACATATCAGGCAATATCTTCACAATTTTTCCACAAGAAACAACAGTATCTAATACTTACAAGAAAATTCAATCTGAATAAAGGACATTTTTGTTCATCTACTACATATATGGAATTCTGATGATAAATTTTTGGAGAACCCAAAGAATTCTTAAATGTGCTTTTTTTTTATATGTATACTGTGATAAGAATGTATAGTTGCTCTCTGAATTTAAGCCTTCTTAGCTAAACAAAAGCCTCTGGGTCTTACCTCCATTTCCATAGTAAACTAATTTAATCTATTCCTTTACTTTGCTCCTTTATTGAGAAATCAATTTTGTTTGCCCTGCCAGAATTAAACTTTCAAAATAAGTTCAGAAGTAGAATTAACTTTTCTTCCCCTTAACTCTTTACTTATTTTTTAAATATCCTATGTCTGTATTTTAAAGAGAAAATTCTGTTGTTCTCAACAGTGTTTTCATGACATATTTCCTAATAAGTCAAGCCCAGTGATTTGAATTTAAAACATGAAATTATTTTCATAGTTTTGTATCACCTATTGCATTCAATATTTTTTATTATAATTAATGTCTTAAAGGTTTAAGTTAATTTTACATATAGATGAAAAAACATACTATGACGCCTTTAGAGATTTAGTTGCAGCAGGTAATATTACTTCTTTTTTTTTTCAACTCAAAGAACATTTTTGAGGGGGGCGAGTACTAGGCATAGAACTTAGGGACACTTGATCACTGAGCCACATCCCTAGCCCTATTTTGTGTTGTATTTAGAGACAGGGTCTCACTGAGTTGCTAAGCACCTTGTCATTGCTGAGGCTGACTTTCAACTGGCAATCCTCCTGCCTCAGTCTGTTGAGCGACTAGGATTATAGGCATGAGCCACCGTGCTGGCTTAAAGAACATTTTTAATGATATACTTTTTGGATAGTACTCTGGAAAGAAGTGTAGAAATGGAAAGTGGTTAGCACCTATCCTACACATACTTAAAAATCTAGTAAAAAACAAAGAGTGAATATATCAAGTTTCTCTTGCAAAGAAAGCTTGCTAAGTAACAGAAGTGAAAAAATAGAGAAAGCAATTTCAAGGCTTAGACAATATAGAAAAGTCATACACATAGTGACCTCAGAGAATGCCTGTGGTAAACACGGGCCAGAGAAATCGGAGATGGAGAGATTGTTGAAAGAAGTAAAAATGTTAATGTATATGTCAAAATAACATAATATAAAAGCAGGACAAAATAAAAATCAAACAAACAAATAAAAACTTCAAGTTTAATTTTGAGAGTGAAAAATTTGCTAAACATCCATGCAAAAAATAAAAAAAAAAATAAGTATATTTTTCTATGAATATGAAGTTGAGGGCTGGTATTTTGGTTTGAAAGTCTCTCTCTCTCTCTCTCTCTCTCTCTCTCTCTCTCTCTCCCTCTCTCTCTCTCTCCTGTATTTCTAGCTGCTGGGGATACAGAGATAAATAATTCAGAATCAGTTGTTGGGAAGCTAACATACTGGTTGGAAGTTAGACACATAATCAAAGAATTTTAATGTAGCAGAATATCATATTAGACTCTGAATAAGGTGCTATCAAGAGAGAATCTGACATCTTCTAAGGAAAAATCAATGAAAATTTGACAGATGGTGATGTGTTGGTGGTATACAGAAGTTAAAATATAAGCAACATCCCAAGGGAAGTTGTGAAATTGTGGCAAAACTATTAAACAATAAGCATCTTGATATGAATACAGTATAATGTAAGAATGGGGTAATTGGGGTAAGAGAACATCAGACTAAAAATTACTTTATTTATTATTCTAATATAGTTGATGGCACATTATTGATGGCATCTAATTGGAAGAGGCTTTCAAGTACAAATTTGTAGTTTAGAAACATCTCTCATAGTCAACCACATAAGAATGGTGACAGCAAAGGGGAAAAAAAGAGTATTGGTAGATTATTATTTCAAAATTCCATATAAGATATACTGAAGGTATAAAGAAGATCAATACAATAAATATTTAATTTTTAAAGAGAAAGTTTTATATTTTTTAATATGTTGATCGTTGATTTTGGAGAATGTTTTAGTCATTTTTTTTCCACCACTATGACCACAAGACCTGAAAAGAACAACATAGGGGAGGAAAAGTTTATTTGTGGTTTACAGTTTCAGAGGTCAAGGTCCATAGACAGCTGACCCCATTGCTCTGGGCCTGAAATGAGGCAGGGCATCATAGCAGAAGGGTATGGTAGAGGAAAACAGCTCAGGTCATCGCAAAAGGAAGCAGTGATAGAGCTCTACTCACCAGTGACCAAATAGAAACCCCCAAATAACCCGCCCCCACCATGAACTACCTATTCTAATCACATCCTTCTGCCATGATGTTTTTCCCCTGCTTAGGTTCAGAGCTATGGAGTAGGCTGTTTAGGGACTGAGAATTCTTCAACTGTGAATCAAATACAATTTTCATTCTTTAAAGTTGTTTTGTCAGGTATTTGGTCACAGCAGTGAAAAGATTAACTGAAACAGGGGATTTCAAGATATGAAGTAAGTATTTGCTATGGTTTAAAGATGAGGTGCCCTCCCCGAAAACTAATGTGTGAGACAATGCTAGAATATTCAGAGGCAAAATTAGATTAAGAAAATTTAATATAATCAGCAGATTAATCAACTAATACGGATTAATTGGGTGGTAAGTGTAGGCAAGTAGAGTCTGTCTGGAGGTAGTTGGTGCCTGGAGGTGCCCTTTGTGGTTTATATTTTGTCTCTGGTGAGCTGAGCTCTCTCTTTACCTCTTGTCCTGAGCATCTATCCTCAGTTATAACCTTCTGCCATGATATTCTGTTCCAACTTGGAGTTGGAGCTGTGGAGAATGCCACCCATAGACTGAACCACAGAAACCATGGGCCTCAAATAACCTTTTCCTCCTCTAAGTTGTTCTTGTCCGGGGTGTACCCCCCAACAAACTTGTTTTCAACAGTTTTATATTTTTTAATAATAAACTGAAAACCAATGGAAAATGTTATAGAAACCATCAGTATTCATGCTTAATGAATAATAAAACTACTTTCTTATTGTAGTTCACCAAAAATTGATGCTTTTATTTGCATTTGAAAATTTCACTGCTGCATATTGACATTTACCTTATTTAATGGGTAATATGAATTGATATTGGTGTTATTTAAGAATATGAGAAATATAGAAAAAAGTAAAGGCTAGTATGTTGGTCTTGGGAGAGATGCTGATCTTGAGTTGCCTACAAAATTTTCCCGGGAAATAGTTGTAAATGAGTTAAGGTTGATGCCACTTTGAAAAGTCTGGTTTGGGTACATAAACTTGTAATCCACCATTCAACCTGATTACCCAGCTAGCCATTGGGACCATGAATAGGGGGAATATGTGGAGGGAGAGAAAGCTGATGACAAAATTTCTTGAAACAAAAGTCCTAGGAAAATGTCATGAGTGTTACTATAAATAGTGAAACTGGTATAAGAATCAGGGGAAAAAATACATTCCAAGATCTAAACATAAAAAGAATATATCAGTTTCTGAAGCTATTGTTCTGAATTATGATATGAGCATAATGTGCTTTGTCTTTTACTTTTTTTTAAAATCTATACTACAATTGCCATTCATACAGTACCATCATGTAATTAGAGACATATATTCTTTTAAGTGAAAAATATTATTCAAACAATAGTTTTCTCTTTGTTAAGTAAATTTCATAATTAAAGTATAGAGTTGGGGCTAGGGTTGTGGCTCAATGGTAGAATGCTCTTCTAGCATGTGTAAGGCACTCGGTTCGATCCTCAGCACCCCATACAAATAAATTAAAAAAAAGTTATTATGTCCAACTACAACTAAAAAAAATAAAAAAAGCAAGCATAGAGTTAATGTGACATTTTCTGAGTAATATGATAACTGGTATGTGAACATTTGACCCAATTTGATGACATCCAGTAAGACAGAGTAATTTGCTGTAATCTCACCTTTATTATATTCAGAAAGTCAGGCAAAAGTTCTTAGCCTCAGCTAAGAATTCAGAAAAATACAAGGATTTAATATCTCTTATTTTCAAATAGTTTTCAGAAACTGCTTATGGAAAGAAATATTGCTTGATAAGATTAACATCTTCTCTTTATTAGAAATCCAGTTTTCAATTAATTCACCCATATTGGTAGTTCACTTTTAAAGACTGAGAGGGAACTGATGAGTAGTAGCTAAGCATCTATAACACATAGTCCACATTTTGACATGAGTAATTTGCACACACTTCAAATTGAGATAATTTTAAAATATCACTTTTGTGAAGCTTTGCATTTTTCATTTTGGGGGGTATGAAAGAAAACTACAGGAAATAAAATACTCTGGTTGTTGAATTTACCTAAAGAAATCATTAAATCATTAATACTCTTGTTCTGAAGCCTATGATCAACTATAATTTGCTTTTGTTTCAGAAACATCACAGAACTCTGCAATGAATATGGGAGTACAGATGCCTCTGCAAGGTACTGATTTCACTTGTTTGGGTGTACCCAAAGGCAGTATTGATGGATCATATGCTAGTTATATTTTTAAAGTTTTTGAGAAACCTCCATATTTTTTTCCTTAATTGTCTGTGTCTAATTTACCCTTTCCCGT
>NW_026000142.1:13411249-13442840 GCF_001458135.2 Marmota marmota marmota
CCTAAACCAGACAAAGACACTTCAAAGAAAGAAAACTACAGACCAATATCTCTAATGAACCTAGATGCAAAAATCCTCAATAAAATTCTGGCGAATCGGATACAAAAACATATCAAAAAAATTGTACACCATGATCAAGTAGGATTCATCCCTGGGATGCAAGGCTGGTTCAATATACGGAAATCAATAAATGTCATTCACCACATCAATAGACTTAAAAGCAAGAACCATATGATCATCTCGATAGATGCGGAAAAAGCATTCGACAAAGTACAGCATCCCTTTATGGTCATCTACCTCTTTTTTATCATGGTGCTAGAATTGAACCGAATGCTTTGCAAATGCTAAACAAGCTCTCTACCGCGGAGCTATGCTCCCAGCCCCACCTTTGGTCTTCACTGATAATAACCATACTAACAGGTCTGAGCCAAGATGTGGGAACTATAAATAAATAAATAAATAAATAAATAAATAAATTTATATAATCTAAAACAGATTATATTTATATAAAACTTAGATATATACTCACCTATATATCAATCTAAGTGTGTATATGTGTATATATATATACATATGTATATGTATATGTATATGTATATATATACACACAAACATACATTCATAACATATACATATACATATATCCCAAATTTTATTTTATATATATAATTAATTTTCATATCATATATGGAATATATATGTAACATATATGTTTAAGAATACAAACATATTGAATAAACACACACCAGATTATTCATCCAAAATAAGAATGAGATTCTATCATTTGTGTTAAGTGAAATTAATCAGACATTGAATGAAAATAATAGCATGATCACATTAATATGAGGAAATTTTAAAAATGAGTCTAATATAAATCAAATAAGTATAATATGTAGAAACAAGAGCACATTGTAGTTACCATAGGTCGAATCTTGGGAGTAAATGGGGAACTATAGGTCAAAGTACACAAAGGTCTAATTGTGTGGAATGAATAGTCTAGAGATCTAATGTACAATATGAGAACTATAGTTAATAATATTGTATTGTGTATTGGAAATTTGCTACGAAAGTAGATTCTAGCTTACATTCTATTTTACATTCTAGGCTCTTATTTACACACACACACACACACACATGCATACAAAAAGTAAAAATGGGTTAGAGATGATGTACATTTCTTGACAATTTTAACAATTTCTTTATATATGCATATGTGTATGTATGTATATGTGTATATATATGTATATATAAATCAAATATCATATTGTATTCCTTCAATTATAAAATAAAGAAAAAGTAAAAAGTAATGCAGCAGAGATAATTTTAGAGACATTAGTTTCTAAACAGATTTTTGTGGAACTATTCAAAATCTTTCCAAGGAGTACGATTGACATTGTTCTTGCCTTTTGTCACTTAAATGTCAGTGACTAAGTAAAAGCCTTTCAATTTCTTGGTGTCAATCCTGAAAACTCCCTGGGCTCCAAATGACCAATTAGTGCCAAAACTGTGAAGACACTTCAGCTACCTTGGTTCAGATTCTCAGCAGAGCTTTCACTTAGGACTGTTAACAGCCTGATAATTAGATTTCTTTCCAAATTAAATTTTGAGAAAGATCCTGCAGTTTTACAAGCACATCATTCAATTTAGTATAGTCTAAATCTAACTTTACTATTTTCCTTTGACTCCATTTGTCTTTAGTGTATTAACTTTGTAATGTAAATTACAGCTGTGAATTAAAGGTATACTTTAAAAATTACTGAAATTATGTCTTTTCTTTAACAATTATCTATATTTTGTAAAGTAATTATATTTCACCAATCAATATATTTACAGAAATATTTTGCTATTTATATTATTAATTCATAACATTTTCATCTTATTTGAAACAACATTATATCTTAGGTTCTATGTGTTTTATTTTTCATGGCTTTAATTTTCACTCTATTTATTTTTTAGTAGAATACCATGGAAATGTTCACACTTAGCTGTGCTTGAATACAAAAAGCCCTAAAACAGAATGTCACATAAATTAATAAAATGGATAATTGTAAAGTGTTTAAAATAGAAGAGCATATATACACATTAAAATTTTGAAATATTTTCTAATCACTTTTATATATATACAGATATCCCATTAATGGTCTTGCTAAATATCTGTACTTTTTTCCATTACAAGTTAGATATATTTTGTTGTCTACTTTTGTGTTTGGATGAGATATCTCCCAAAGGTCCTGTGTTAATTGCTTGGAGGTGAGATTTTGAATTTTGAGAGATGTAGCTTAATAGTTCTATCCTAGTTTGAACTGAGTGGGTTATAACTGTAGACAGGTGGAGTGTGGCTAAAAGAGATAAGTAACCTGAGGTAATTGGGAAGGGCTCATTTACTCTGAAACCCCTTCCCTCCCTCTCTGCTTCCTGGCTACCATGAATAGAACAACACTCCTCCATCATGATGTGCTGCAGTCTCACCCTGGGCCCAGAGCAAAGGACTTAGCAGACCGTAGGCTAAATTTCTGAAACCATAAGCCAAAATAAACTTTCCCTCCTCTATGTTGTTTTTGTCAGGTAATTTTCTCACAGTGACATGAAGCAGACTACCACACAAACTGATATCAAGAATCGTGATAGTTGCTATGTCTAACCTGACCTTGTGGTTCTGAAGACTTTGGAACTGGTTTGTGGGAGGAATTTGAAGAAGTTTGGAGATGAAGGCTGGAAAGTCCTTAGAACTGTGTATAGAGAATTTAATGGGAAATTCTGGTCAAAATTCAAAAGACCAGAATGCCAATAAGAATGTGAATTGTGTTCATGAGGTTTCGGAGGGGAATGAGGATTCTTTTGAGAATTGGACTGGAGACTGCTCATTTTATACTCTGAAAATAATTTGCCTAATTTTTTCCCATATCCCAAGACCATATGAAGCTGAATTTAAAGGTGATAGACTAATTTGGCAGAGGAATTATCAAGGAATCACAGCATTCAAGAGGTGGCAAGGATATCGCTATCAGTTTTTAGCTAGATTACTATAAGAAATATAAACATAAAGCAGAGAAAAAAGAATTTTAAAAACTTTCAATCTGGCCTGAGAAGTGCATGTAAATCTGGGGACAGGGAAGCTACAGTTGCTTAAGTGATTATGGTCACTGAAGAGATGCTAAAAGTACTTTGCTAGAAACAATAGGGAAAATAGCTTGAGGACATCTCAGGAATTGCTAAGTCATGCTCACTGCAGGCTTCAGAGTACAGAAGAAAAAATTCAGTTGAGAAAAGTTCATGGGAGTAGCCTACTTGCACAAGGTGACCTATCAAGTAGTTTTACTCTGCTGAGTCACCCAGGCACTCAGAGTCCAAAGCAACTTTGATCCTAGATATCCAAGTATTGAAAGAGCTAGCAGCAGATCTTGGCATCATCCACATGGTGCTTGTTCTGAAGGAATGCAGGATGCTGAAGTTAGGGGGTCATGGAGGTTTCCACCAAAATTAACAAAAAGAACTGGGAGGTAAAGTGTTGCAGGGTCAGAATCTCTGTCAGCTTCTTCAGAGATGGTGATATATAGTTGTGAAGGTCAAACCAAAGCTGGAATGGGGACCCAAGGTATTAAGAGCTGCCAGTAACAGGGCCTGTGTGCTGAGAAAATCTGTTGGCTATGGTGTGCTGCAGCTTTCATGGTGGGGCTGCCTAAGTTCTTTGAAAAAAAAAAAAACATCTTATCACTATGTGTCCTAGATACTATAAGTGGAGTTACAGAAACTGTTAGCCCAGCTGGGTTTCAGTTTTGATTTGTTCCCATGACTTCTTTCTATGCCCCTATTTTCTCTTTTGGAATAGGAATGTTTACTTGGTGCCATTGTATATATATAATTTACTTTTGATCTTTATGGGAACTCAAAACTAAGAGATTTCCTCAAATTTCAGGACTTGGACTTTTGAACAATGCTGGAACTATTTTATCTATGAGACTCTTAGAGATTAAATAAATCCATTGTGAGATAAATTTTGAGAGGCCAGGGAAAGAATTATATATTTTAGATATGAGGTATCCCTCACAAAGCTCCTGTGTTCATGTAGGAATGTTCAGAAGTGAAATCATGGGAGTATGAGAGCTATAACTTAATGATTCCAACCTAGTTAGAATGGACTGGGTGATACTAACAGCAAATGTGGCATGGCTGGGGGAGGTGAATCACAGGGGATATGCCCTATAGGGTTCATCTTTGTCCAGAATACCTCTCTCCTTCTCTCTGCTTTCTGATCATCATGAATGGAGTAGAAGTCATCTACCCTCTCTACTTCTATGATACGTTGCCTCACCTTGCATCCATAGCAATGGAGTTGGCTGACCATGGACTAAATCTCTAAAACTATGAACCAAAATAAACTTTCCCTACTTTAAGAAATTCTTATCAGATGTTTTGGTTACTTTGATGCAAGGTTGACTAACACATATTCTCAATTTCCACCAGGGGATGCATAACAAAATTATTCCTAGTGTTCTTATGCTTCATTCAAATGTAAAGTTTTCTGGAGATAATGAAAATGGAATACTTTATACCTAATTTAAAACATGGCTATATTTTGACTTTTCA
The DNA here is from genome assembly GCF_001458135.2 of Marmota marmota marmota. NCBI lineage: Eukaryota > Metazoa > Chordata > Mammalia > Rodentia > Sciuridae > Marmota > Marmota marmota. Next base: position 13,415,837 of record NW_026000142.1, read on the forward strand.
AGTGTTTATTTAAATTTATTTTATTTGAGATCCTATAAGTATTTTATGCATAATGTTTCTATTTTTGTTCAAACCAATTCTGAAGAATTGGATCAAATGATTTTTGATAATCTTAATTTCCATAATAAAATTTCCAAAAGATTTTCTAGAAGCTCTGATTATCTGATTTACATCTTCTCAACTTCACATCCCCTTATCATGGAAGAAACTTCAAATCAACTGGAAAGTTGAGTCCCATCCAAATTCAAGGACCAATCCTTACATTAGACAAGATGATTTGAACATAAAATCCCTCACCTTGAGATTTAGCATTTTTGCCATTAGTGTTTCCCTTAATGTGATTCTGTGAGTGTCAGTACCAGTAATTTCCCTCATGTCTTGTCTTTAAGCATTTCCCAGAGGACATTCAGGTTGGTCACTGGATGCTTGATTCTTTTTGTGAATCTTGATTCTTTTTGCAACTGAACTCACTGTATTTTATTCTCTGCCTAGAAGCTGCTTTATCTCATTCACCCTCCTATGAAAGTGGGGCCTTTCTTATTTTTTCCAAATCCCAAGACTCAGCATTGATCTGGCGGTCTATTTTATCGCTAAGTGGCATGCTAAGTTCTAACATACATTGACAAACATCTTTCAACTCACGTGCCTATTTGGATTTCTTAATATTATTCGTGTCATCAACTATAATCAAATCAATTTGCTGATATGCAAAACATGGTAGGAGGTATTGCTTATTGTTCTTCCATTCTCCAGAAAATAATTGTTTGCTTAAGCTGCATTCTGCCTGTTTTGCTTATAGAAGAGACTGTACATTTCCAGCACTAAAGAATCACACTACATCCCCACACAGAGGAGAGGTCTCATCTCATACCAGTCAGCCTGAGCATTCCCCGCGTTCTGTCAGCAAGGCCATCTATCTGCTGCTTTGCTTTGTTTGTTAGATCACTAAAGTAAATTTCGTAAATGGAATTTGAAAAAAGTATTTCAGAGTAATTTTTTAAAAATTCCACCTCACAATTCCCGTAAAAGATTAGAGAACTATTCTTTGTTAATGTTAGGAAAAGGAATTCAGGAGAAAGACTGAACTATTAAGAGTTAAAAATTCAGATTGAAAAACCTTAACTTCATGAGCCATCACAGTAAGAATGGTGACCTAACCATAGCCTCTGAACATAACAGAATCTTCTATTAATTATCTACTTCTGAATAAATAGTTATCACAAATTTAAAGGCCAATAGAAGGGAGGGTTTGTTTTTCTCCTGTTAGAGATATGATAGCACACTGACTTTAGCTCTTAACAATCATACTACTTAATTATTTTTTTTTTGTTGAATGTATCATAATACAAATTAGTATAAAGGTAATGTGATCCTTTTGTTAAAATTGAGGAACACAAAAATAATTTTAAAAGTCTTAGATCTAGGGTTCAAAATTTCAAAACTGCCTTTTGTATGTGTTCTCATGGTTATATTTCTATTTAGAAATGTTTAATCACATCAATAAAAGCAGAGACAGCATACCCATACACACAAACACAGATTTCCACAATACAAGTATCACCTGAAAAAAAAAATGTCATGAGGTACCTTTTGTTTTTTCAATCATGCTTTAAATTTATACCTTAAGAGTTATTTCTCTCAACAAGATCATATTTTTGTTGTTGTTGCTGTTTTGTTTTGTTTTTTGGCTATGAACTTGAATTTCTGAATAGTAAAAGTACTGTAGTTACTAAGTTACTAACTGTAAAATTAGTAACTGGTTCAGGAGTTACTAAAATGTGTTGTGGTTCAGGACATGATGAGATGGGCAAAGTTTACATTCCCAGAGGCATTGACTAGATACTGGCAGACAAATTACTAAAACATATAATTGAAAGCATTTGCAAACCACAGAAGCAATAAGGATAGATTCTCAGCCCTTCATTGTCCACGTGCTGTGGTTAAGATACAAGCTTATTTAGGTTGTTCGCAAATACAGTTTCATGTGGTTTTGAACTGAGGTCCCTTTTCTTCACTTGTCCTTGGCCATGGGTTATTATCAGTTTTATAGGCCACTCTCAACCTCTCTGTAAATGAAAAGAAAGATAGAAAACACACACACATAATAATAATAATAATAATAATAATAATAATAATAATAATATCTTTTGGGGGAAATAAAACATCAATTCTGTGTCTCTTTTATTGAAAATATCCAACATATACATTAAGAAATGGATATGTAAATAGAAAAGAAAATGTGACTGATAATCATACACAAACACACACACACACACCTACCACACACAATTAAGATTATACACCAAAAGTAAAGGTAATTCCGATTTAGAAGTTTGACAGTAATTTATAGGAAGGAGCCAATGAAAAGTGAAGGAAATTGCCATGACACTTAGAGTGAGAGAACCTTAAAATTGACAAAAGGTATCTGCCAGAAAACTTTGAGGACTAATCTGGGGAAACAGAAAAAAACCTCAATGGAGGTGCACCTTGCAAGTTGCTATTAGTAAGTGAATGTTACAGGTTTGTAGTTGGTGAGAAGAAAGAACAAACACTGTATAATGCTACAAGGAAGATAGAAGGTAGAAAATAAATACATTTCCAAAATAACAAAATAGTTAAGGAGATAAAAACTAAAATACATTGTTATAGACATCAAATTTTTAAAACCCCACAGATACAGGTAGAGAAAAAGAAGGGGAAGGGGGCAATATCAATAGCAAGAAGTATAGGTTCTTGGGTATGTTGTTGATGTTTTCTATAGCAGAAAAGGAGGGTTGATGGAGAGTGAAAGAAAAAAAAAGTGTTTTCTTACTTTAAGAAAGAAAACGATGTCTTAAGGCAGATTTCTTATTTCGCAGAGGACCCATAGATGTCTTGTCTCAGAATCATCTCCCAGTTCTATTAAAAGTGTAGAGTGCTGAATCTCAAGTCCCACTGAATTAGAAGCTTAGCTCTGAGAGTGTGGCCCAAGAATTGGTCTTTACAAAGATTTTTTTTTTTTTTTAGGACACCAAATTTGGAAAACAGTCCTTTAAGTCAATAAAGTGTCAGAGAGAAGATTGTGTTGCCATTCTAAAGATTATATGGTAGGAATCCAGCTATTAATTCAATGGGAAAGGACTCTAGGGACATATTTGAAGTTATTTAAACCTTGCAAGTTAAAGAGTTTGATGTGATCTGCACATGAGTAGATGGGTTTATTTTTGATGTGATCAGGAGAAAATGAAACAGCATTGATGGGAAAACCTGTGGTTTTCCTTTATCAGCCCAAAGAGAGAGCAAGTTCTTCCTCAGTAGAAATAGAGCCATAGTGAAGGAGTTTTTAATCTGCTCAAAAACCACTGTAACACACCAATAATAGTCATAAAATAATACATCATGTGGGATTTTGAAGAAAAATACAAATGATTAGTTGTGCTCAGGCAAGGAGGACAGGAATACAAAGGACAGCAACAAAGCCAATGGTCAATAGCCCAGAGCAAGCAGTCCAGCACAGAACTCTGTTTGTTCTCTTTTCTTCCATTGGTGCCAGGGATCTGACTCCCTTGAACTTGATTTTTGTCATTTTCCCCATTAGAAGCCTAACCTCACTCCCATTGCTTCCTGTGGAGAGACCCACTGGATTCTAATCCTACCCTCTCCTGCAAAACCCCAACAAACACAGCCTCTAAGTCATATTAGTGATTTGGGAAACTACCAAATTTTAGCAAACATACCAAATGACTGAGAACCTAGAGCATTGTGAATCCCCTAACTACAAGCAGTTGTCTCCCCAGATGGAACGAAAATAAAAATGAAATTAGGATTCAATGCTCTTCTCAGGTATATGATTTCTGAATAAGACATTTTATGATTCAATAATAAACATAAAAATAACTCACTAAAAATGGGCAAAGTATTAGAATTGACATTTCTCCAAGCAATATATAAAAGTGGCTAATAATCACAAGAACAAATGCTAGACATATTTAAAGTTATTTAAATAAGTCATTGTGCAAAGTCAAAGCACAATGAGATATCATATTGTACACAGTAAGACGGCTGGAATATAATGTGTAGATAACAAAATGTGTTTGTAAAGATGTAGAGAAGTCAGAGCTCTCATATATTGATGATCAAAATGTAAAATGGTACTACTGTTTTGAGAATCTGGTGGTTCTTCCTATGAACCTACAATTACACTCCTAGGTATATATTGAAGACTAATAAAAACATGTTCACCTAGAAACTTGTAAATGAATGTTTATGGCAGGATATATTATAATAGGAAAGAAAGGAAAATATATGAATGCACATATACCCAAAAAATAAATAAACAAAAATGTTCTATGTCCATTTAATATAATATTATCAATAAAGATGAAATGATAAAAAGAATATTATTTGGCCCTACGAAGGAATGAAGTTCTGAAACGTGCCCAAGCATGAATAAACTTTGAAAATATTTTTGCTAAAAGAAAGAAGCCCATCACAAGAGACCATATTCTATTTCTATTAAGTGTCTTTAATAGGGAAATCTACAATGATAAGAAGTAGATTAGCTGTTGCTTAGAGGTAGGGGCACAGTTTGTGAGGATGATAGCTAAAGGGTATGGTAATTTTCTTTTGAAGTAAGGAAAATGTTTTAAAATTGACTGTGGTGATGGGTGCACAAATCTATAAATACAGTAAAAAACATTGAGTTGTACATTTTAAGTAGGTGAATTATATCACAACAAAGCTGTTACAAATGGAGTTAGGATTTCTTTCTATTTCTAACCTAGTTTCTCTTATTAGTTCCTTAAGCACTAATTTAGGATATACCCATATATGCTAATTATTTATTTAGATGCTACCAGTTATTTTTTTTTACATAACTCTTCTCCACATTTAGTCCATTTTCTGCTGCTATAACAGAATAACATGACTGAATAATTAATAAAGAAAGTAATTAATTGTTTATACTTCTCAAGGCTGTAAAGTCTAAGATCAAAGGGCCACATTTGGCAAGGGCTTTCTTGCTGTACCATAATATGTCTGAGTAAATTACATGATAAGAGAACCAACACAAGAGAGGAACAAAAGGCCTAATTCCAACTCTCTCAGTAGTGGAATCATTTAAGATGGTGGATTCTCATGATCTAAATTCTTCCCATTAGGACCCACCTTTAAAACTGTTACAATAGTAACTAAACTTCAATGAGTTTTGGAGGGGATATTTAAACTACAGCACATTTCTCTGCTCCGTTTTAGCTAAAATTATGTCTCTCCTCACCTAAAAAGAAGTTACTAATAGAACAACAACATCCTTCTAAGTTCCTCTTCTTAATCATGACTTCTTAGATTGTGCTGTTAATAGAAGCATTGAAGAATGAAGGAGGAATGGAGAAAGGAAAGACATATCCCCTTTGGGAAGAAGACAGCATCCATGAGACTTGTAGATATTGGGATTTCTGTCTTAATCAGCTTTTTCAATGCTGCAACTAAAGGATCTGAGCAGCACAACTGTAGGGGAGGAAAACTGTATTTGAAGGCTCATGGTTTCAGAGGTCTTAATCCAAGGAAGGTTGGCTCCATTTTTCAGGGCTTGAGGTGAGACAGAACATCATGGCAGAAGAGTGTGGCAGAGAAAAAGCAGCTCCCATCAAGGTGATCTTGAAGCAGAGAGAGAAACTCCACTCTCCAGATACAAATATATACCCAAAGACATACCCCAATTTCCACATCCTGCATCCACACCCTTATCATTTCAGTTAATCCCAGGGATTAACTCACTGATTAGACTGAGGCTATAACCAAATAATTTCTCCTCCAAACCTTCTTGTATTGTCTCACATGTGAGCTTTTGGGCGACACCCTACATCCAAACCATAACAGATTCCATAACTCTGTCTGGAATCTGTACCCTGAAGAGGTGATTTGGCAAGAAGAATGAATGGACATATGGTAAAGCTGAGAAGCCTGGACCCTAAGCACCAGGTTTCTCAGTTCTAGTTCCCAATACAGAACTGATGAATCAGTCCTTCAAAGAACAGCATGTGCCATGCTCTCTGGCACCATAACGGCAAACAAAGTAGAACAAGGTTGTATGCTTCCACTTGGAGGTTTGTTTTGTTCTACAGAAATGTATAAAACTCGTTGAGATTAGGTGAAAAGGGAGTTCCAGTAAGATTTAAAGCATATTTCCTAGAAATTTGGCATAAGAGTTTGTAATACGTTTATTTCAATTAAAAGAATTAAAAAATAAAAAATTTTAAACTACCAATATTTTTCCTGTTTCAAGAACTGCATTCCTGACACTGTATTAAGTAATACTTAGTAATAAAATATAGGCTTTGTTCTCAAAACTTCACATTTTAACATAGTGCCTGCAATCTCAGTGACTCAGGAGGCTGATGCAGGAAGATAGCAAATTAAAGGCCAGCCTGGGAAACTTAGTGAGATCCTCAGTGGTAGAGTGCCCTTGGGTTAAATCCCCAGTACTACATACAAAAAGAAAAAATATATTTCCCATTCAACATAAGTATTACAAGAACCTGTAACCTAACCATAACCTGTAACCTAACCATAACTCTTAGACAGGGTTCCATTGCTACAGAATGCCCACAGGTATCTAAAAGACAATGCTCACAAACACATGGCATGGATGGTTCATTGATGGGAAAAAACACAATATAGTAACAGTATTAAAGTAAGCAAGGGATACAACAGAGGCCAGGGTTGGCTCAAATTTTTCTCTCTCTACATTGCTGGATGAGATGTTTCTCTCTCAATTTCTCTCTCTCTCCCTCCCTTCCTCCCTCTCTCCCTCTTTTTCTTTCAAGGTGCATGAGACAGGTTGAAATCAGGGAGTCTCAAGTAGAATTATCACCTGATTCTGTAAATATATAGTAAGAGTTCCCTCAATGTAGTGTCTTCAGTGATATCAGGAGCAAATCATCTGTCTCACTGTATCAATAAGCAATATTAAGGGGTTGGTACAACTTGCCCTCAAACTGCTCAAGTCCATGGTTACCAGCAGCATCATTACTAGAAGCTACATTTCATGTTTTAACTAGGGGTCAGTAATCTGCAACTATTTTAGAAAAACAATTTAGGCCAATCCCTAGCCTCCTAGAATTAATCTTTACAACACAGAAACTTGCTAACAAAGTGCTATAAAATTATTCTTGGTATTTTATGTCTTCTGCTTTGAGGAAAAAAATGCTACCAACTCAACCAACCAACTCCTATGTTAGTATGAGGCTGGATTAGATATTAGACTTCAACAATCAAGTTTTGCTTAAGGTCAAAGATGGCTGATTCTTAAAGAATCCCTTTTCCAACCTTTCAGTCAGGTATCCATCTCAGCTTCTTGTGGAAATTGTTCCCTAATCTGTTCCTCAAATTTGCTATTCACGTTACCTCCAGAAACACCACCAGGATCACTCCAATTCCTGATGATGGAAAATGCAGAATCTAGAACTCAGATCCTGTTATTGTCTGTTTCCAAAGACAGAAAGGTGCTTTGAAGATTGTTCTAAAGTTTCCTTCTTTGTTCTTTAAAAAATTTTCCCATTAACATTCCTGGAAGTTTTTATACCTGCATACCTTAAAGACTTTTTCCCAAGGCAATGCAGTTTTCTGTCCTCTCTTCCTCAGCTCATTGCAGCATATTCCCCAGTTGGTTTTAATATCTGGTAATTTATGTAGCAGGTATGATGGTTTTCATTTTCATAATACATAAAATTCAGGAGCACAAAATTAATTTAGATCACGCAACTCCAATTTCTGTGCCTAATGGGAAACTTAACATCTCGAGTTTCCAATAAACTTTGTGTCATCTGGTAGTTTTTCAGTTACTTCTGGCTTTTGATTTAGTTACTCCAATGTCTACAGAATGGAAAGAGATGCATAGTAATAGGTATGCTGCTTTCTATTACCATGCTCAGCTAAGTTTTTTATATTTTTGTAGGTTCATATTTGAGGCTGTTCCTCTAAATTTACCAAAAAAACATCTGGTATTTTTGTCTTCAGTGATGAGTATCAAGTCATTAGTGGATTATTTTCTATTTGACTGCCTGATTAGTGGAAGCAAAAAGGATTGAGGGGGAGTGTGCCAGGGTGGAGGGTTACATAACTTTTTTTTTTTTCACATTTATCTTCAGCAGCTATTATGGAGATAATAATAACCATAATAAGCATGTCATTTAATAAACACATGGTACCAGATTGTGGGACATCTTTACATTGATTAAATCTAATCCTCGTGTCAATAACCATTATCCCTATTGTATAACAGAGGAAAAGGAATAAGAACATGGCCTAAGGATTATGTTGAGATAATATCTAAACTGGAATTTTAATCCTCATCTCTGAGTTTTAAGAGGCTCTCTTTATGTTGCTATTTGGTGTTACTTGTTTTCATCTCTCTTCTGTATGGTCAGAATAGCAGCTAAACTTTTGTATTTATGTGTACAAAACTTTGTGTGTTGAATCTGGGGTAGTTGTTTGCATGGGCCCAGCCACTTCTATCTTCAACCTCTCCCTACTGCAGACCATGAGATAGAGGCATATGTGGACTGATACTTACTGAGAGAAGTTTTCTTTTCACGTGATTTTCATGTCATCTCTTCATGGACCCTTCAGGTTCAAAACTCATTTAAAGAATTTGCAATACCGAGTTATTTATTTACCCTGCCAAGTGCCAAAATACTTCACAAATGAATATTGCCTATTCCTTTTTCATAAATTCATTCAGCTTGGATTTTCAGTTCTCTACTTCCCTACTTTACTCTGTGTTTTGTAATACATCCTCTGTCTTATTTTCTTTGTGATTGCTTTGCATCTGGAAGAGCTCACTTTTTTTTTTTTTAATAATCTAAGGGATGTTATACGAAGTACTAAAATTCTCTGTTCTTCCTTTACAACTTTTCTTTTTATATAGTCCTGGAAGCTGATTTATATGAATTTTGGATCTTCTATTTTGCATTTCATAATCAAAACTCTTTGATCTGTGACTCACTGCTTGCCATCTCCCAAGCAAGACATTTGTTTCTCTGCTTCCTCAAGTCTTCTTGTTCTTCTTTTACCCTCTGCTCACCTTCCACTGGTTCAGTAACGGACTTACAGATTCATGGGAGTCACCCCTATGCCCTGATTTTCAGTGCTTACAGGCAAAGGTGCACTGACAGCCTTCCCATTGGATCTCACTATTGTGCAGGGAACTGCCTCACAGCATAGGTTCTGGTTCTTAGGAGCTTAAGACATCAACTGTAAGCATTTTAACACTTGTTACAGTGGTAATCTCAGAGACTGAAAGTTGCTACATTGCTTCCATCTCATCAGCTCATACTCCTTTATTTTTATTGTTCTTCTTTTCCTGTGACAACATTTTGAATTCTCTTTGTCATGCCCTGGTGCTTATGTTTTCTGTTTTTGAAGAACTGTGTTAATGTCCTCATCCTCAAGTTCTATATGTTCTATTTTATAATTTTTAACATTTAGCAATATTTCTCCATGTGAGTTCTTTCCTTTTTATTGGATTATTAAATCTTAGCTTTAATTGTTGCTGCTTTTATAATTTCTGCATCCTCCAAATTCTCCATATATAAAAAAAAATTCTACTTACTATAATATACCTGATTAGTTTCTCAGCTTTGTGTGTTTGCCTTCTAAATGTAGAAATTCAAAATTTAAAACTAGCTGACAAAATTACCATGGGTTTATATCTACTTTACAGAGTAGGAAAATAAATTTCTTTCTGGAATAAATATATTTTATATTTTCTGAGACCTGCCAAAATGGAGATGGTATAGTCTGTCATTGGAAACTATCTGCAACTATTGTTTACTAAATCTAGTTCTTGATCAGCTTTATGTATTTTCTGTTAATACCCTTTATAAAATAGTGACCAGAACTCATATTATCCACTATATTTTATAGTAAAGTTTTAAACAATTTACCTTATTGAAAATAAGTAATTTTTTAAGCAAGTAAGATAGGTTGCATCATCTACAGTTTCAAACTGACAAAATTAAATTACAATAAGTCAAATGACCTCAGTTATTATTATGAGTGTGTTTTATACCATAAATATTTTTATTTGGATTCCATCATCTCTTTGCATGTTTTTATTTTGTACAGTAAATACCAAATATTCTCATCTGCTAATAAATCACAAATAATCATTAATACTTTATTTGATGCCATATCCAGTTTTCAAAAACAAAGTAAGTTTTTTTTTTGAAAATTTCCCCAAATTCTATTGCATTTAAATATTTTATTCCTCTCTTTCTTCTGCTGTTTCCACTGGGGCATTTATTCTTTTCTGAACTACAATAGATCCAGTCAGCTCAGAATCTCTGTCATAGTCTGTAATCATTCTAGGCTTCTTATTCCTTTAAGAGAGATTTAATAATTCTATCGTGTTTTAGTGTTCTCAGGCTGCCATAACACAGTACCAAAGGCTGGGTATCTTAAACAACAGTAATTTGTTTTTTCACTCTTCTAGAGTCTGGCAAGTTCAAGATAATATTTTCTTCTTCAGTTTATAACCTTTATTTTGCAGAAAGTAAGAACTGTCCCTTATCCCCTTTTTATGTGTATACACATTTATTTATTTCAGAATACCCTCAAAAATACTTATTTTATTCTATGAGATAAATACCCTTTCGTTACTCAATTACTTGCTCAAATTTCCATTTAAAGATATAGAATAAATAAGGGAAATAGAAAACTGTTATATTCCATTCAACAATGGAAGGGGATGAAAGAATGATGAGAAACAGGATATTTAGTTACAAGGAATCTTCTGGAAAGATAACTAAATAGGGGAAAACAACTCTCTATTGGAAAAATCTAACTGGTATCACTTTAAATAAGTGATCAAAGGTAATGTCAGCAGTAGTGAGACAAGCAGATGTATTTTATGAATTGACAATTGCACTGAGCAAAAATATCAGTTCTCTTTTATCCTGCCCAGAATGCAAAGCTGTCATCTAACTATGTGAAAACATCGAACATGTCCAAATGGAAGCCATTCTACAAAATAATTTGAATGTAGTTTTTGAAGTGTCAAGGTCACTGGGTGTGGTGGCACAGGTCTGGCGGCTCTGGAGGCTGAGGCAGGTGAATCTCCAACTCAAAGTCAGCCCCAGCAAAAGCAGGCACTAAGCAACTCAGTAAGATACTGTTATCTAAATAAAATACAAAATATGGCTTGTAATATGGCTCAGTGTTTGAGTACCCCAAGTTCAATCTCAGGTATCTGCTCCCCCACAAAAAAGAAAGTGTCACGATCATGAAAGAAAAGGAAATAGGCTGTGTCAGGTATTTAAGAAGACTAATTAGGCATGAAACCTAAATGCAATGGAAAACAAATGAGATGCAATGGAAAATAAATGACATGTTTTAGGAAAAATATTGAACATTGACTAATGTGTATAAAATTATTAATAGTTTATGAATGTTAGTGTCCAGGTTTTAGTAATTATCCTATAGTTATATAAGAAGATAACATTATGGGAAATTGGATGAAAGATATAGTAGAAATTCTTTTACTATTTTGCAAAATTCTGAAATTCTAAAATCAGTTCAAATTAAAAATTAAAAAAATACAACAAATAAATGTTTTAAATTAATGGAGAGGTATCCATGCATACATTGAGGTGTTTTTGAGATTTCCATTTTTACCCCTCTGATGCATTGTTTCAATGATATAAAAACCAAATCCTTGAAAGTTTTCTGAAAACAAAAAATAGAAGCTGAAGATGAAAATCTGATGGACATGTAAAAAATCTGGAATAGGTCAAAGCATCTTGTAAAAGAAAATTTAAAAACTACACTGCTTTATTTGAAGGTTTCATTCAGTAGAGGGTGTTTGGCTATATACAATAGCTAAAACTCAACTAAGATTATTTTTTTTGCCTTATTGCCTTTAAAAGTAATTCAATAAATTTAAAAACAAGATACATGAATATCAATAATCATATAGAGATCAAATGAAAAGTCAACTCTTTAAAAAGCAGAAATACAGTAGAAATGAGTAATTCCACAAACAATTATTTTTAAAATATCTGGGGTAAAAATGCATCTCTGAAAATCCAGGGGAAGAAAGCAAAATCATGAGGAAAGAGAAAGCCAAGCTGGCCACCAACATTGAGGACATGCACAGAAACAAGGAAGATTAGTTCAATTTTCATTGTAATTCCTTAAATAAATAAACAATGTAAATTTAACATAATTTACTCCAAAGTAAATATATAAAGTAGATCATAGGTCAAATTGAAAATGCAACAACATGGCAACTTCTAAAAGCTCTTAATTAAAAAAAAATTGTTTCAAATGTCAAATTTGTACATAATTATTTTAAATAAAACATTTGACAGCCATAAACTGTGAGAATTAATCCTGTCCACTTTTTGAGGCTGTGAAACCAAAATTTGATAAAGATAGCACGATACATAAAATATGGCTCCATTTTATAAAGTGCAAGTGAATAACACTCCTGAGTACATTTATGAAGCCATTCCTCAAAACCAGTTTATCTCAGAATGACAATAAACTTTTCCCTCTGTAGGTCAGATCAAGTTAATATCCATACTCAGGAAATTGGCTGCTCCCAAATCTGAGTACATGACAATGCAGTTTGTTGTTCATGCCACATTTTGGACATATATCACCTCTGACTTGGCTCTGTCACCTTTATTTCAAGAACAGGAAAATGCTTGAAATATAGTAAATAAGAAAATCATAAATCTAAAAATGGAATAATATTGGTTTCCCTCATATATTCTCTCCATTCCACTACCACCTTCTTTTACCCCCCACATATATTTATAAAAATCTCCACACACACATACTCAAATATTAATGGTGGTTATTTGTATCAATTATGTATTTTTTAAAAAAAATAATTACTGAAAAGTCATAAATAATAAGAAAGATAATATAAATTCTAATAGTGGTAAAGAGTTTTCTTTTAATATTCCATAGTATCATTGTGGATTTTAATAAGAATAGTATAGACTTATTCACTATAGTGGAAAGATGACTAGAATATATCACACTATTCAAGAAAGTGAGAGAAATATGAGGCCAAAGACAATGAACAATGAATCTTTATTTTAAAAATTCTCTGAGACCTCCAAGTCAACACAGCAGTGACAGACTCGAAATTTAAGGAGTTTAAATCAAATATTTAGAGATCTAAATCTCCATTTATGACAACCACCATTGAAGAGAGAAGCAAAAGAAAGGGTAAATCATGGCAACCTTTCTTTAGTCTGTTTTCATTGAAAGAGAAGGCAGGAGAAACACAATAAGAGGGGTGTATTCTGGACAAATTGCAGGGGCTTAGTACTCAGAAGAAAGCAGCAGGTATTTTGGGCAAGCATTCTGGGCTGTGATATTGAAGCCATTGCCCTGGAAACTGTACCAGATACAAGAGTCTGCTGCTCATGGTCACAGAGCTAGACTGAAAAGAATAATTCTTCAGTTTGCTTGAAATTTTTCTATTGAAAATGCATAGTACATGTGTAAGGGACCTTGCATGTGAGAAGCTAGCTATGAACTGACACATTTTAGGCACCTGATACTTGTGCAGTTGTTTTTATTAGCTATCTCTTGGGACTTTGTTACAAATAAATGAAAGCAATGTTTACAAAAACATTTTTGTTTGATTTTGGTTTTGAAACCAGGAGATGACAAGAACTAAAATTCTTTCTCACACACACACACACACACAATTCAAACATATTTTTTTTTACTTAATAAACTTTAAAATCATTTTTAGCAAAAAGCAAAAGCTATATCACTAATTACTCAGCAGGTTGCAGGAGGTCATTTTGTAGGAGGTAAATTTCCTTTGGACTTACTGTCCTCCATTTTCTCATGTGTTCAATAGAACTTGTACCTTGGCTCTGTCACCTTTATTTCAAGAACAGGAAAATGCTTGAAATATAGTAAATAAGAAAATCATAAATCTAAAAGTAGAATAATATTGATTTCCCTCATATATTCTTCCCATTCCACTACCACCTCCTCTTACCCCCCACATATACTTATAGAAATCTGGTTCAGTATATGCTCCTAGAATAAAACAATCCTTTAAGCCTGCCACAGTCTGGCTGGGCACAAAATCACGAGCCACTCAAGCAGGAACAAACTTTATTTCCAAAACTCCCGCAAATGCCACATATGCGGCCTTCTCCCTGGACACACTACTCCAACAGGAAATCCCTCCTCCGGAATTCCCTCCTACCACACTTCCCCAACCAATGGGAACTCTCCTGGAGTCCTGCAAGAGCTCCAAAGTAGCATGCCTAGGCAGACAGTAGGGGTCTAATCTCCAATTGAATGCGCATCTTATCATCTCAATGGCTTGCTGGGGTCACCTTTCAACCAAAAATGCCATGCGTCATTTCTACTTGGCTATGGCTCTCAGCATAAGCCTGTGTTGTCTCCTTACTGATCCTTCTGCCCTTGCTCCAAAATTATTTTTCTCCTTTGATTTTTATATTTTCAAGTCACATTAGAGTAAATATGATAAATAGAGTCTACCTTCCTCCAAGTATATTCAAAATAATTTTTGTCATAATGAAAAAATCAAGTGTAAGAGAGGCTGGTTTTCTATATTTTTCAAAATACCATTCCAATTATTTGTACATCAGTTATACCACTGTCTGTATGTAGGTTCCAGTTTTTGACTTTATGATTTTAAAAATAAGATTTCTCCCTTCCATTTCAATGTATTTTGATTTTGAGAAATTAATGAATGTTTACACACTAGAATGTCGCTTTACACACATATGAAACTGTCTCTGGAAAGATAATAAATATATAAATTAACACAGATGATTCATTTTTCATGACCAAGTCTACTCAGATACCATGTTTCAGATTAGAAGAGGTCATTCAGTGAGCATTCATTCAGGTGAAGGAAGCAAATGTATTTCTACTTCTACCTTTTTCCTTCCAATATTAGGGTTGTGTAGTATTTGGATGGACAAAGCTTGCTGCCAAAGATAATTAAAATGCTGGGTAGAATATTATTATATATTGATAATGACAAGATTATATGAAAATAGTTTTATGAACTTTCCATGAAAACTATGACATTTTTGACAAATGGATTAATGAGTACAAAGAAAACTTGAAAGCTGAAATCATGCAGTTTATATGTGACAAAGGGTGATAAAAAATTGCAAATTTTATAACTATTAAAAATTTATATTACCTTACTAATCGTAGGTTGAGTGAAAAGAAAACTGTTCAGAATCATCAATAATATTTTAAAAAATAAAGAAGTTTTGCTTATAAATAGCTAATTTTTTTCTTTTTCATGGAAATGATATGAAAATTATAATATGAAAGGTTTGACAAAGACTATGTAACTAAAGTGTAAAAAATGACAATTATAAAAATCTGTTAGACAGGTAATTAATAAAATTATCTTATTTTCTGGGTTGTGTGAGTTTGGTCAACTTTTAACAATTTTAATGTTAGTGATTATTTTTCTCATTTTAAATAATTATTCACTTTTTGGTGGTTTTTTTTTTTTTGTAATTTTATAACCTTTTCCTCAAAAACAGCCTTCTAATTGTAGAAACTTTAGATGTTGAAAAAGGCTAGAATTCATGGAGGCAAAGCAGTAAGAGGATGTTAGGGATGCTTGGCTGTTCATTGTAATGTGTGCTACTTCATACAGATATGTTCTTGTTACTATTATCATTTATGTATTAATCCAATATTCCATAAAAACCATGCTATATCAAATAAGATGTTACCCACAATGAAATTGTAATGACTAAGAGTCTCAAAAAATATATGATTTAAAATGTTTCTTTTTTTTTTTAATATCTGAAGCTCCAAATAATGCTTTCTCAT
The DNA here is from genome assembly GCF_001458135.2 of Marmota marmota marmota. NCBI lineage: Eukaryota > Metazoa > Chordata > Mammalia > Rodentia > Sciuridae > Marmota > Marmota marmota. The sequence goes on from NW_026000142.1 coordinate 13,431,683, forward strand.
TCAAAATTGCACTTTAGATAACCAAATAAAAAGTTTTAAAGGCCATTGCCCAGACCAAAGACATTCTTAGGTGATTAACCAAATCTAACTAAACCACTCTGAAGAGGCTACAATTTCCATTAAGATGCTAGAGTTGCACTATCTGCAACCTTTCCAGAGGGAGAGATTTGCTCTGTCTCCCACCCATCTCAGTCCTTATGAAAGTGTCTTCTTATTTACTCTGGAATATGGACAATGCATTAGGTGAGTGTTCAGTTCTCCACTGACGAATTTAAAGAAAAAGAGTCTACTTCAATAGTTCTGTGTTAACTGGTTCAATCAATAACAGTTGCTTGAAGGAAAATGTTTCTCAGATCAGATGTTAGAGAGTTGTCTTCAATCCTGCCTTAAACAGAGGGACAGGAGGACTAACTAAACTGCCAAGGGAGATTAATTTTCTAATGCTGAGATTTAAAGATAAAGCTTTTTTTTCTAACAGGAGGGTCTACAAAAATAACAGCCTACAGTAGATTCTGTCAGGCATGACATTAAATGTTTAAAAGTGGGCTCCCCAGTAGCAAGAGGAAAGAAGGGATACTGATATAATAGAGGACAAATGGCAGCAATACAGAGGCAAGGTGGTATCTATTACCATAATAAATGACAAGATTGGAATGACAAAGCTAAGACGAATGAAGAACCCCATGTCCCCAAGTGCATTATAGGTGTGTAGCCAAAATAAGATATTGCTTCATTTATATAACCAAACTTAAGAATAAGAGATCATGCGATGGAGAATAATGACCCCTATAAATTGACATGATCTCTTACCCATTTCCAACCCTGAACCAGTTCTCATACTTTAAACTCATTGACTGAAGGAGAAGCCAGATCTTAAGGAGAGACAACATTGCAACTATGGGAGCTGTCCACAGAAACGGGTACCTGTCTTTCCTCAATGAGATCCAGGACTAGTTGCCCACTGAACTAGAGAAGTGGAAATCTAAGCATTTTGTACACTGATAGATACAGGGTCAAAGTTTTCACTGATAACAGGGGACTCAAAGTATCATCATGGCTCATAGCTTAGTCCTTCAACAGGAATTTCCTTCCATTGGAAAGAACTAACTTATACAAAATTCATGACCCTTCTGTAGAGACAGACCATTTGGAATAGCTCACCCATCTAGAAAATCAGGGAATGCAAATATCAAATCTCTGCTTTTACTCTAAAAGTTTAAAATTTCCCATGAGAATAACCAAGACTTCTGTTGTAACTGCATCACAGCTTTAACTCTCTACCTGCTTCATCCTGTGTCCTTTATGTGAGCGCTGTTTGTTCTTTTTGTTCCCACTATATCCAACCATAAAAAAGCAGACCAGAACTGCGAGAGTATTTTTGACTTTAAATAAACTTAGATGACTTTAGTATTAACTGTAATAGATCTATCAATTACTAAACTGATAGTATTTTGGAGGGTGCAAGTTGACCAGAAGACTTTTCAATAACTGAGATTAACCACACAAGCTAAGTATTTAGAACAGGGGCAGCAAACAGACTTTCAGAGCAAAAAATGATCAATGTTTTCTGTTGCACCAGCATCAGCTTGTTTCATGTAGTGATGAGCACCTGGTTCTGCTGATAATAGCTTGAACCAAATTAATACTGGACCTGTGCAATCAATTTTAGTCTTATTTCTAAAACATTGATTCTTGTTCACTTCACTTTCTCTACCTATTGTAAATGGTTAGCTGAAATATTTTTAAAGTTCTTGACCAATGCAAGAGAATCTGAAGATTTTGTAGGTAGGTAGGTAGGCAGATAGACAGATAGACAGATAGATATAAACAGGAAGATATATAGAGACAATATACAAATGAATTCTAAATCAAACTGTAGAGGTGAGCCACAGGAGTTGGAAGGCAGTCTTGCAAAAAATGAAGCCAGTGTAGTGACTTTAGTGTAAAAATTTTTCATAGAAAGCTATTCACTTCTGTATAATGACATATGATTCAAGTTTGGAGAACTGTAAATGTCTCAGAACTTTGCATGGTTTATTTTTAAGACCTACAGAAAACGTACAAAATATTTATTGAAAACTTCCAAGTCAAAGCACTGCAGAGGTGCTATTAAGACCCAGAAGTACAGGTTTCATAAGGGCTTGCAGAGCATAATAGCAGGAACATGCTGTAGTTTCATACTTCTGATCCTTAGATTATAGCTCTCGAAGGCACATGGAATTAAAATCAATGACTTATATTTGTAGAGCATTGTATGACTCTCTTATACGCAAGCTTTATATACACTTTCATTTACTTTTTGAGTTTATAATACTAGAGTCAAATACAAATTACCAATTCAGATAAAATAAGTCACATAATTGACCATGGTTTTGCCATACCACATTTTAGACTCTGAAAATATAGATTTTTTTTCACATCACCAATTAATTCTGCCTCTTTTCCTGCTTCTGCTAAAATGGCAGTTACTTCCTATGGATATAGAGGTCTAGAAAAGGAACAGCAATTATCTTAGTGTTAATGGAAGCTTTATCCTGTTACTTAAATAAATAATAGAAGATGTAATAATAGAGTATTTTAAGCCAAATGGTTTGAAAGTCACTTCAAACATCTCCATTTTCCAAATGTTCTATATGGGAAAACATCCTTATTTTCAAAGAAAAAAATCCTTATTTATCTCACCAGCTTCAGTTTTATTTGTTTTCACATGAGAAAGATTAAGAGAAAATATATGAAATTTTGACCACAGTGGATAGAAAAACAAAGCTTGATTTATTAGCATATCTGGAAATCAATCACTTTAACTTTATTTTCAAGATCCTATAATCCTGGTCTGGTACTGTAGTTCAGTGGTAGAGCACCTACCTCATATGTGTGAGGTACTGGGTACGATCCTCAGTACCATATTAAAAATAAATCATTAAAGATTAAAAAAGAAAATCCTAAAATCCTGGACAAAAATTCAAACTCCAAAGTGTCACTTCTCAATATCTTCTATTTTTGACTCAAATAGAGAATAAATAGATCTAATGAAGAGAATCAGTATATCCTATACATAATTCTATTTTAATCCACTATGTTGGCATTCTGAAAAGAAGTTTTAAAAGTTAAAAAAAGTAAATGCTGCAGGTGTTGAATCAAAAACATAGTCCCTGAGTTCAATCCCTGTTACCACCCCCTCAAAAAAAAAAAAAAAAGACACATATCAAAAAACATAATCCCCTTTTTTATTTACAATTTGGCTCCTTTTCAGGTGTGTGTTATAAGTGAATGTGGATGAAAACTTTCTGTTCAATCCCAAGATTTTTAATGGAAGAGTAGAAGGAAGGAAAGCGGGAGAGGAATTGTAAAACAGTGAGGTGGGGAGAAAAAGGCAATGAATTCCACTTGGAGAATCCTCAGGGTACTTCACACTGTATTACCAGGCTTATTGAATTTCAATCCATCTTAAATCACTAATCCAGGGTCATGTGTTTAGTTAGGTATTTCTGCAATTGTCAGAAAAGTTCATTTCAGGACAAGTATATTCACTAAGTTATTATCTTTGTTGCTGTTTACCACCATAAATATGCAATGCTCAACTGTATCTGTGTATTTGAGGGTATGTAGTTTTCAAGTTTTAATGATGAAGAACACAGCAGGGTCAATATAATCACTAATCATGCATGTTTCCAAATAAATAAGAGAGTAAATTTCAAATGTCTAACCCCGAAAAATGATAGTTAAACAAGGTGATGGATCAATTAATTAGTTTGAGGTAATCATTTCACATTTTATACTTTCATGGAAATATCACATTGTACCTCATAAATATATATATTTTTCACTGATAATTAAAATACTATCATTGATAAGGTTAAATAATAAATGATGAACAACTAAAACCATGCTTAATAAAAGGTAATCAATTTGTATTAATAAAGCTAATCAGCACACAGATTCCCTCAAATACCAGGATCTCACCAGATAGTCCATAAGCTCTTTAATGCCAAGAAAGGAAATGAAGAAATCTGCCGCAGTCTGCAGTCTGGCTGGGCACACAATCACGAGCCACCACACAGCTTGTAGATTCAAACAACAACTCTTTATTCCCGAACTCACACCAGCCGTCTACAATCACGTTCTGGGGAAATCCACGTTCTCTGCCCAAATCCACCTCCACTGGGCTTCTCTCTCCCAAAATATACTGTCTGAATCCCCTGAGAACTCAAGGGGAACTCAGGCAGCAGGATACGCCCTATTTCCAGCAGGAATAATCTTAAACCTGGAACGCCCTAAACCCCATTATCCTAAACCGGGAACACCCTAATCCTGGATCCGCCCTGGTTACCTAACTGCAATGTCACTGCAAAATGTCCTATTTCCACGAGTCCTTCCACTAAGCAACATGGGGTACGCTGGCAAGGAAATTGTCATACCTACTTGGCTAATGGCTCCCAGCAGAAATCTTTTATTGTTTTGCTAGTTTTACCAAAATAAAGTTGTTTTCATCTTCATAAATAGTAATAAACTTCACAGATTTTAAAGGTTTTGTAGCCCAGTATTACAAGATTTCTCATAATAGTTATCTTGACTTTTGTAAAACAAAGACTATTATATCAAATAGCCCGATTAAGGTCAATGATCAAATGGTAGGGGCAGTTTCCACTTACGGATTGACTCCACTGATTTCAACTAGTAACTCAACATTACAAACATGAAAATTTTCTCTATTATTTTTAATAATATAAAACAAAGTTTTAAAAATTGACTTAGTACATTAGTCAAAAAGTAAAAATTTAACGTTAAATGAGAAAATGCAAAATGTAATTATTTTATGGTAACATTAACATTAACTAACTTTTATTGTTTCAACTGCTAATTGACTATATTAGTATTATATATACCAAATTTACTAGTTATTTTTCTTACTGTTTTTTTTAAGTAGTAAATAAAATAAAGAAAAATATAAAAGCCATTTTCCACCAGGGATTCCTTACAGTTAGCAGCAAAACCTATCAACAAGGCCACCCACTAGAGAGGAAATTTAGAAGATATGCAAAACCTTAATTCAGATTTAGATTTTCTTGCAAGAGTGCTGAAGACTTTAGCATTGGTAGTAGCATTATAAAAGAAAAGAAACAAACAAAAAAAAACCTTTTTCTAGATAGTCATTGGATTAAAATATGAGATTGCTGTAAACAAAAGTAATACAAACCTTCCTACCAAGCAGAGTGACAGTTTATATTCTAAAATATGTCACCCTTTTATTTGAATCTAATGTTGTTTTCCTTCTACCAGCAGGATATCATAAAGCTCATGATTTTAAGGATATGTCACATAAATCTAATCTCATATTTCTTGACTTCTTTTTCCTCTTTTTCTTATCTTCTCAAACTAGCAGGAAATCTTATAACTCCTTACTGTTCTATAACCTATAACACATTTCATAAATTACTCTGTAAAATTGTCATATTCCAAGTGTATATAACGTTCCTTAGGTATTTTATATATTAGTGTCACCAAGTGAAAGCCATCACAGAATCAAATGTGGAGCTCTAAACTAAAGTTAAAACAGTTTTAAGTAAAACTACATTCCTTAACCAAAATCCAAGTTTGAGTAAATTCAGAATGATTATTTTTCAGTAACTTTTTCCCTGTGTCTTATTATTCCATATTAATTCAATATTAATGTTCATGTAATATTTCAATATCAACACATTTTTCAAAGGTTAAAAAATATAAGTAACTTCACCAAGGGAACACATTGATCTGGTTGAGATTACTTCTGAATTTTTGTATGTAGGGCCAATAAATGAGCAATAATGTATTACTACAGTTACCCACAAATCTTTTGCCAGTTTCTCATTAATAAAACTAGGAAAAGAAAAATAATTATCTATATAGCCATGCAGTGAAGGTCTTATTTACGTTAAATTTGATGCTTATTAAAAAGGATATACATTCTTGCTTCCAATATGAATCATAAGAACCCTTGAAAGGCTTGCTTTGGGGAAATTCAGGTAGAAGACAATTAAATAAAGAATCACATGAATACATAGTGCAAAAAATAAGTTCAAGACGAAGTTATGATGAACATTAAGTTGCATAAATCTTATTGCTTACTTGTATTCAGTTACATATCCTGTTTTAAAAACAGTAGTAAAAAGGAGTTGATATAGATAAACTTTACTAAACTTTTATTATAATTTTGAGTCAATTTCACTGTTTTCATCAAGTACCTATTGCAATTTGCTTGGTCTGGCTTAACAAAATACCATGGTTTGAGTGATGGAAAAGAACAAATAGAAATTATTTTCTCATAGTTCTGGAGAATGAAAGTCCAAGATAAAGTATCTGTAAGTTTGTTTTCTCTTAGGGCTTCTGTCCTTAGCTTGCAGATAGTTGTCTTTGGAATTTTTCTTTGTGGACTTGTGCATTTCTTGAGTCTCTTTTTCCTATAATGGGGCCATGTTAGTTTTCTGTGGCTGTGACAACTAACTTAAAAGGAAGGAAGATTTATTTTGTCTCATGTTTCAGTCCCTGGTCACTAGGCTGTGTTGTTTTGGACCTGTGGTGAGCCCCAACATGAGGTACAACATGGTTGTAGAACATGGCAGAAGAAACATATTCACTTCATGGTGGCCATAAAGAAAATAAAGAGGGAAAGAGTTTGGGTGTCTGTGACATTCCCTTCAAGGGCATGTCCCCAGTGATCTAATTTCCTTCTCCTAAGCCCTACCTTGATATGTTCTACCACCTCCCACTAGCACCAAAGGCTGGTGACCAAGTCGTTTATAGTAAAACTCTGGGGAACTTTCATGATCCAAACCATAATAGATATACATCATATTAGAGTAGGGTCCCTTCCTTATGACATCATTTAAGTTTAATTATTCCTTGAAAGGACGTTTCTCCAACTTTCAGTCACACACGGGTTTAGGACTTCAAAATATAAATTTGGGAAAACGCAATATCCATGGAACTTAATAAGTGCTTCTTTAAGATGCCATGGAGTTTAAAGACCCTTAAAGTAGGATCCGGCATGATGTGCCAAAACAAAAATATTGTCAATATAGACCAACTCTAGATGATTAGGGAGCTTTGTTTTGTTATGATTTGGGTAGAGGAAAATATTATACATTTTATAGTAACTGGAATTTCTGATAGGCTTCCTCCTAACAGCATTGAATCTAGTCAATCTGGGAGTAACATAAAGCAAATTATCCCTGCTGTGAAAAGATTGACTAGTTCTTGGGAATGACCACTGTGGAATCTACTTCTTATACATAGTTTGACTATATTGCATAAAATGCATAAAAAGATGCAATAAATGTGTGTCCAGCAATGCATATTTTAGAGAAAACATCTTTCAAGAATTACATAATTACCATTTCACTGATACTTTCTTGCCACTCTTGTAATAAATGACAATGTTAAATGGAAATTGCATAGTGATTATGTGGCATCTTCTGTAACATTTACAGCCATCCATAAAGTATGAGTTGATTTATTTTTTCTCTCATATACTAAAATTAAGAAGCCAATGTTTCCAGGTGATAGCAATAAGAAATATGCCAAAGTGGCACCCATAGATGCATTCACACACAGAGATATTAGAAATAGGATCTAGTAGAATTATTTGAAAGTATAAAAGTTTACTATAAGTCTGATGAATAAAAACTATACTATATAACAAGCCATGTTCTAAAATTACCTAACATAGCAAGATCAAAAGTCAATGCAAAAAGACAGTAAGGTTTGAATAGTGTTATATTATGAAATATTCAGTATTGAAAAATGAAGACTGCCTAAACAAGGTAGAAAAAATTAAGTCAAAAGTACATGGTCCAGGCTGGACATGTGGCTGCATATCTATAATCCCAGTGGCTCAGGAGGCTGAGGCATGAGGATCACAAGTTCAAAGTCAGCTCAGCAATCTAGTGAGACACTACGCAACTTAGCAAGATTCTTTCTCTAAATAAAATACAGAATAGGGCTGGGGATGTGGATCAGTGGTTGAGTGCCCTTTATTTCATTCCTTGGTACAAAAAAACCTACATGGTTCAGATAATAAGCTTTATAATAAGTTATGAAAATATAATTATCAGAGAATAATAGATCTACTTAAAACTGTTACTGTGCTTTTAATATAAGGACTTGATCCCATGTATTCTATGCTTTTAATTATTTGCCTCTGGGCTTACTTGGAATACATCTAGAAAGTCAGTTGTAGAGGTTAATAAATAGTGGATATTTACATGAGAATAACAATATAAATAAATTATTCAGCTAAATATTAGATGATAGACTATTATTAAGATATGGAGATATAAGATGTATAGATTTATAATCTACTCCTAATCATTGACAGGTAAAATTATTAGGTTGTACCTAAAAAGCTGTCTGTGCCCAAATAGGTAATCAATACCATTCTTGACAATTTATATCTAACTTTTGTAATCTTGAACCCTGTGTCTGTCAATAGTATTTTAAAATAGTTGTATAGTCAACTTGAAATGGAAAAAATTACAAATACATTGCAATATTATATATTAAAATACAGCCTATGGTTGAGTGGCCTTAGATGTGAGAAATATTTGTATAACTACATTTCAGCAATTTTTTACTGAATAGCTAAGATATAAAATGAATACTCTAGGGTATAACTCAAGGGGAAATAATTTTCATTTTACATTTTATCAAAAATACTGTGCATTCATAATAAAAGAAAAAGAAACTATTTGGTCTTGAGGTCAGCTTCTTGTAATAGATATAATTCTCATGAGACTAATTTATTGTGTAAAAGTATTTGGTTCATTTCAAATTGTTGGTTCAACATTTATTAAGTTATCTAAAGTAAAATTTCTATCTAAATGCTTGAAAGGTTTTTATTTATTGAGAGCACATGAGTAATGCAGAGATTGTATAAAAGTATCTATGTGTTATATTATACCTGAGACAGAGATTCTTTGTCCCCATTTTTTTTTTAGTTATCAAAGAAAACTTACATGAAGTAAAATAGTATTTTGTGTAGAAAATTCTAAGTAGTATAATAAAGGCATGTGATCATCTAACAGTGACCCTGGTAAAGAGAAAGGACAGATAAATTCTCTCACTTTATGCATTTGTGCAGTTAATTCCCTCATCTATATCATCATTTCCCTATAACTGACATTATTTTTACCCTATATGTCTGATGTTTCTGAAATATCAAAAAACTAAAATATACAGTATGTAGCACTTTTGAATATCTTTATTTATTTAACATATTAGATTTGTGATTTATAATGTTGTATTAATATTGCTATCCTTTTTATTGCTGAATAGTATTCCATTATATGATGTGTCACAGATCGATGGTGCATTTAGCAATTTAGGGAAACTTAGTGATTCCAGTTTTTGCTCTTTTTAATAAAGCAGTTATAAATATTCACATATATTTTTTTTTTACTGTACATGTTACTTGCTTGTTTTTTTTATGTGGACATGTTTTTATTTTCTTAATAGAAGTCATAGAAGTGATATTGCTGCACCATTTGTACCAGACAGAGGTCATAAGTATATAAGATTTTATAAGAAACTAAGAATGTATTTTTCACAATGTTTGCACTTTTCCCATTATTTTAAATTAACTATCCATTGTATAGATATAATAAAGATTATATATGCACAAGTTTAGGAGTATTTAAAATGAAGAGGGAAATAGACACTTTAAAATATTTGTGGGAGGTTTTAATATCCTAGCCCCAATTATGGATATAGATATTAGACCAACAAGTATATCATCAGGTTGGCAAAAACTTGAACAATATTCTCAAAGCACATGACTAAGTGGGCATCTCGACCACATCCTGCCCAGCAACAGGAGCATTCCTGTTGTCGTGGGTCTTTTCCTTAACCACCAAGATGTGCAGGGGCAGGGACGTGGAGTCAAGACACAGACACTGGGAGTTGGTGAGAGCAGGCAGGTGGCAGACCTCCAGCAAGCTCATTTAATGTGGAGGAAGAGGTTACAACTAATATAGGGCGCATCCTCCAATCATACATAAGCAAGCAGATTACCTAACATTTAGAGACCAATCATGTTATGATCAATGTAACCGCACTATGAGGAACGTGTAGATATTGCTACGTATCAGAAGGTTTTCGGGAAGGATCATTGTCTCCATGAACAGGGGACCTTATGAGTTGGGGGTATCATGCCCTGAGGCCCTTGCCTCTGGGTTCCCTGGCAATGCTGACATCAATCACTGAGGCTGTGGTTTTGCTCAAATGGCTCCCTAGAGCAGAGTGCCCCACCCTGCAAGTCTGCCTGTCAGGCCTGTATGAGCATAGGTTGTTCTAGCACTCTGAGCTACTGGTAGATGTTAGTTGCAAGCCAAAAGTTACTACTCCCACACATTCCCCTCACCTGTACATAGAACATTTTTCAGATGGGCTGAATGCAAGTATGCAAAAATATAACTCTCCAAGGAACTGAGCAGACACTTCTCAGAAGGAACTGAACAGACACTTCTCAGAAGAAGATACACAATCAATCAACAAATATATAAAAAAAAAAGTTCAACATCTCTAGCAACTAGAGAAATGCAAATCAAAACTACTCTAAGATTTCATCTCACTCCAGTCAGAATGGCAGCTATTAAGAATACAAACAACAATAAGTGTTGGCGAGAATGTGGGGGGAAAAAGGTACACTCATACATTGCTGGTGGGACTGCAAATTGGTACAACCAATATGGAAAGCATTATGGAGAATACTTGAAAAATTGGGAATGGAACCACCATTTGACCCAGCTATCCCATTCCTCAGTCTATGCTCAAAGGACTTAAAAGCAGCATACTATAGGGACACAGCCACATCAATGTTTGTAGCAGCACAATTAACAATAGCTTAGCTGTGGAAGCAACCTAGATGCCCTTCAGTAGATGAATAATAAAAAAAAAAGAAAATGTAGTATATATACACAATGGAATGCTATTCAGCATTTAAAGAAAATAAAAATATGGCATTTGCAAGTAAATGGATGGATTTGGAGAATATAATGCTAAGTGGAGTTAGTCAATCCCCCCCCCCCACCACATACACACATCATCCTGAGGATCAGCCAGCACTCATTTGCTAGAATTTTCTGTCTTGAAAGGCATTTCCATTCTCTAAATCTTTCAACCCGGA
>NW_026000142.1:13442861-13491980 GCF_001458135.2 Marmota marmota marmota
AAAACAAAACAAAACAAAACAAAAATGTCAAAAGTTTTCTCTGATTTAAGGATACTAATTCATAATGTGGTGGGGGTGAGCATGGGAGGGTTAGATGAACTCTAGATAGGGCAAAGTGGAAAAGGGAAGGGAGGTGAAGGGAGGGGTTGTGGGAGTAGGAAAGACCTTGGAATGAGATGGTCCTCACAGCCCTAAGTACATGTATGAAGACATGAATGGTGTGACTCTAATTTGTGTGCAACCAGAGATATGAATTGTAATATATTCTGCTATCATAAATAACAGATTAAAATTAATAAAAAAAACTCAATAAATTTAAAAGGCATTAAATACTACAAAATATTTTTTTCTGACTACTATGATATTAAATTAGAAATAAATAATGGAAAGAAATTTAGAAAATTTAAAATCATGTGGAAATTAAGCAAGACACTGTTGAATAACCCATGGATCCCAGATGACAATACGCTGGAAATTAGAAAATATTTTGAGGTGAATGAAATAAAATACAACATATCAATACTCATGGTTTACTGCCATAGCAGTGATAAGAGAACAATTTATAGCTGTAAACAACTGTAGTTGAATAACATTAAGTATCTTAATTTTTTATCTCAGCTTTAAATACAAGAAATTATATAAAGTAAGACTAAAGAAACAGAAAATTAGTAGAAATGAAGAAATTTGGTAGAAATGAAGATATATAGAACCACAAATAAGAATTGAAATTGAATTAAATTCTTTGGAATAAACATACAAAATTGATAGAACTTCAGCTAGACTGTTGATAGAAAGAAAAGAAGAAAACAGGGAGACTGACAGAGAGTGGCAAAAGAGGAGAATATTAATGAAATCAAGAGAGAAATATTTATCACAACAAATCATACAAAATCCCTAAATATTGTATAAAAAAGAGAAAGTTCTTTGCTGGAGTTTTATGCCACCAAAACAAAAAACTAATGATATGGAAAATTTCCAAAAATACTCAAAATACCAAAACCAACTGAAAAAGAAATAGAAAAATTAGAATTAATCTACAAGTGCACAATTGTAATTAAAATTTATTTTACAAAGAAGAGTCCAACTGAATATATTAAAAAGAAATATGCATTCCCCAAAATTGTCTCAGAAAATAGAAAAAGACTGAACACACTTTCAAATTCATTCTATTGGACGAGATTTTCATTGATAACAAAGCCTGAGACATCACAAGAAAAGTACAGAATACTAGACCTTATAAATACAGCTGCAAAAATCCTCAGCAAAACTGAGTCCAGTGACACATAAAAAGAGCCACATACCATAACCATGTTGTATATTATAAACTTTATATAGGTATTAAAATGGAATATATGTTTGTATGTAATTCCAAAATCAATTGATGCAGTATATCATATTTATACATTAAAAGTCAAAATCCACGTTATCATCTTAATAGATGCAGAAAAAGAATTTGACAAAATTCAAATCTCATTTTATGATTCCCATTGAGATGGAGAACAAGGCAGGCATGTATGTTCTCCTCACTGTTTTTATATTGAATGCTTTTCTATAGGTTTTAATCAGTATTTTCAAGCAAGAAAGGGAAAAAGAGGCTTCTAAATTAGAAAGTAAAAAGTGTCTTTATACCTATATGTCATAACTTTCTATAGAAAATCTTAAGAAACACACATAAACACACATACACACATATCAGAAATAATAAATGAAATTAGTAAGGTCATGTAGTGCAGGATAAATTCACAATAAACTAATTATAATTCTACATAATATTAGCAAATAATCTGAAAATGAAAGTAAGTAATTACACACAAGTTAAAAAGAATAAGACAGTTAGAAATAAATTTAACAAAAGAATGTAAAGATCTGTGTATTTAAAACTATATAATATTTCAAGACAAATTAAAAACAGAAAGAAATGGAAATAAGGCCATTTTCCTGGAACATGAGAATCAGCATGATTATGATAGCAATCATCCTTTGATTTGCTGCTGGGATGGCTATTGTAGGTATCATTTTAAAAAATTACCTAATTTATTTATTTTAGTTAGGTACATACGACAATAGAATGCACTTTTGGTTCATTGTACACAATTGCAGCACAACTTATCATTTCTCTGGGTTGTACATGTTGTAGTGTCATACCATATGTGCAGTCATATACATGTACCTAGGGTAATGATGTCCATCTCATTCCACCATCTTTCCTGCCCCCATACCTCCTTCCCACCACTCTGTCCCCTTTGCCAATTAATTTGTTCTTTCTAAATATACATGAGAGTGTATTTTGACATATTATACACTCATAGAATAAGTATAATTTGTTCCAATTAGGATCCCATTATTGTGGTTAAAATCAGCATACTACAGTGACACAGTTATTCAATGTTTATAGCAGCTCAATTCACAATAACCAAGCTATGGAACCAATCAAGGTATCCTTCAACACATAAATGGATAAAAAAAATGTGGTACATATATACAAAGGAATATTACTCAGCCTTAAAGAAGAATGGAATTACCGCATTTGCCAATTAATGGTGGAACTGAAGAATATCATGCTAAGGGAAATAAGCCAATACTAAAAAAAAAAAAAAGGCAGAATGTAGATGTCATCATAGCTATTTAAGAAACTTTCAGAGACAGGGTTATTTAATACTTCTGAGAATGTTTGTGAGTGTGCTTCTTGAGATCAGCACTTGATTCCATGCACAGGTTGGGTAATCCACACCCACCTAATGTGGATGGTTCCATCTAATTGCCTGAAGGGCCTAGATAGAACAAAAAATAAAAAGGAAAGACAAATTGTCTCTTATTTGGAGCTGTGATAGCATTCTTCTGCTCTTGAATATCAGACCTTCAGGTTCTCCAGCATTTAGATTCCAGACCTAGAACAATAGCCCTTCAAATTCTCAGTTCTTTCACCCTCAACTGAGAATTAGAACACTGGCTTCCCAGGTTTTGAGGCTTTGAGACATGGACCAAGTCACACAACTGGACTTTCTAGTTCTCCAGCTTGGCCTCTTGTGGGACTGTTGAGTTTCCATAATTGTATTAGCCATATTCTATAAATCTCCTTTCTCTCTCCTTAAACACTCTCTCTCTCTCTCTCTCTCTCTCACACACACACACACACACACACACACACACACACACAAACACAAACATTCTCTCTCTCTTTCTCTCTCTCTCTCTCCTGTTTCTCTGAAGGACCTTGACTAAAAGTGTCAATCAAATCTTTATAAGAAACCCAGAAGTCCCTATTGCAGGAATTAAAAATCTAATCCTAAAATGTATGTGAGAAAGTGAAATATTAATAAAGGAGAGCAAAGTTTGTATGTACACACCAAACTCCCATGTATATATGTGTTATTTCAGTAAATCAAAATAATTGTACATGTATTATTGAAAAAAATTATATCTAATTTCATTTCTAATTTTTATACAACTTATAAAATCAAATTTTAATGAGAATTTTAATACTTAGGGTTTATGATCAAAGGAAATTAAAAATAAGACATATACATAGATAATTTAAATTGAATTATTTGGTTTAATTGCTATGGAAATTCTGTGAAAAAATTATTTTCCCAATAATCAAGAAACTATTTTCAACTAACTATACATAATTTTTCTGTAACTTTGTCTTTCCTGACACTTCTCAAAACCAGCTTGAGTGTAGAGAAACAGTATACTATATAAATTATACATTGATAACAGATATTAACTGTGATCATCATAAATAAATGCATTGATATTAATAACTTCATTAAAATATGATGAATGTCAACACTCATCACTAATACACACAAAAGAAAGCATTTTACTTTGCTGAATAATTGATTTCAAGGATAATTGGAATGAAAGGAAATAGGTAAGAAATTAAATTTAGATTAAAATGACAGAATTTTCAACAAATATATTTGATTTTCAAGTTGAGATTACAAAATTAAGCATAGCAATACTTATTCCTATAATTAAAAATAGAAACTTTTCCCTATCCATGCATCTCAATTAAATAACCATTTCTACAATAGCCTCATTAAATTACTCGTAATGCAGGGCATTCAAACCTTTAAACTACTGGTTTCCAAATATTAATGTATTTATATTTTAAGAAATCCTCATTACTCTTTACAAAGTATCTTCTAGTAGTGTAAGTTAATAAGAAGTAACAGACCAAATGAGGAATAATTTGTCTGATTTGAGTATTTGTACCTTTACTTCTGAACATAAAGTGAGCTCTGAGGGTCATATCATAGATAATTAATGACCATTATTGAAACAATTCTCTTAATATTATGGGAATTTTACTTTTATTTTATAATTATATGCTACTTTGATTTAGTAATATTGGATAAGGATGTAATTACTAATTACATTGTTAATAAAGTTATATCACCAACAAACTAAGAACTGTTTGCTTCCCTTTATTCATCTTATATGTTAGTATTTTATGTTGATGTTTTTACTCCCTCTGATGTCTTCCAGTGTAAACATTTTGCACATACTCTGGATGTTGTTAGAAGCTACCAGAATGTGAATATTTTTTAGGTTCAGTTTTTCAGTTTAGGTCTAAGTTCCACAGGATTCAAACATACATAATTTCAGGTTTTAGTCTTGAATAAAAATGCTAGAAGAGCCCTATACGAAAAAGGTGTGCTGTGTAGCTATTTGTATGAGCTGCACTGCAAAAGTCATTTTAAATTTAACTATATGGCATTGGTTTGTGAAATACACTGGCCCACGAAGGCCTTTTACGGAAACAGGAATGAAAGGAAAATATAATGAGTCAAAAACTTAAGTGATTCCTACATAAAAACATCTCTGAGCTTTAATTCATATGTTTGACCTTAATCATGCATAACAGAGAAATGTATTTTATTTTAGACCTCTTTAACCTCTCTCCTAATGAAATATAAATACCTTGCTTTGGTCCATTATGTCATAAAGACAAATAATAATATTATTTTTAAAAACATGTATTTAGATAAACGTGCCAATCCAAGTCTGATGTATTTTTTTAAAATAAAAATATATGTGTGTGTATGTATAACTTCATCTGTACAAACATAATCAGAGATGAGTTTACAGATGGCAATGAGTATAAACTAATTCAAATCCATCAGGATTTTTCAGTTGTCATTAAAAATTGATGATGAGTTCAATAGAAATACAATATTTGAATTACTTCACACTCATTCGGCTCAAGAAATAAATCTTTTTTTTAAATTACTACAAATAAAATTTTTAATTACAACAAAGTGTGTCTGTTGGGTTTGTATTTCATCAGAGCAGAATGACCTTCAAATACAGAAAATGCTTAAAATAAAGTGGAAAGGGTCTACAGACAATGTTTTCCCAGTTAAATAAATGGCTGGAACTGATTGATTCTTAATAGGCCAGCGTTCAGTGAGACCCCAGAGTATGGTGAACTGGCAGAATCTTAGGCCAGGGTGGGGTGGAGTGTGTGGATTGGCTAATCCTAAAGGCTCTTGGCACTATGACTTCTATGTGTAATGTGATAAAAGTTATGGCTGCTTCGATGATGGGCCTGTAGGGAGCAGCTTCTTCATGACTTGTTTGGTATTTTGATTTTGGTAATGGCTTCTTGGGAAACCTGCTAAAGTGAGCACAAGACCTGAACTAATGTTCACCTATTTCTCACAATCCAAACAAGTCTTTAGCCTTGAGCTGACAGTTTTAAAAGAATGAAATCCTTTGGATTAAAAAAAAAAAAAAGTCAGCTTTTCCTAAAAGTAACTTGTAAAAAGGTCTAGCCACACAAATTTGAAATTATTCAACCAATCCATTGCTTAGCTAATTAAAGTAACATCTTCAGGCAAACTATAATTTCCCACTCAAAGTGAGATGAATGAATTCAATGATTTGAATTTCAATTTATCTTGTAATTACACCTCATAATTTCAGACAGATACTGCATAGCTTTCTTTATTTGTACAGTAACAGTGTGTTTCATCATGCAGCCCACCCGCATTAACACAGAAAGTCCTTACAGTGATTCTGTAGCTGTACTCTAATGCCAAATAAAGCATGCAATTATGATGGGGAAAAAAAAAAAAACCAACAAACTTTCTTTATGCTTGCTTGGGTTTTAACACTGAATTAAATAAAAAGGCAGCTTACCCTGAGAAATGCAGTCATCTCTGTAGGAAGAGAGAAAAGTTTTACAAAAAGTAATACGTTTTTATTGAAGCAACTAATTATGGATGATGTAACTGGTACTTGTGTTTTCAACAGCCAAGTTTATAGACTCTCTGTCCAGAAAAATCCAATTTTCAGATTTAGTATGCAACTAAATTTTTCTATAAGAAAAATAAAGTTAATGTTAGACATAGTTGGAAGAGATACGAAGCTTACCAGGTAGACAATAGGAGTATTTTAAACAATGGGAAAACATTGTTTTAAACAATGTTTAAAATAGGAGTATTTAAAACAACGGGAAAAATCAATGTATAAAATGGTCAAAGCAGTTATCCAAGCTTATATAATGAATTACTTAAGACACAAGGGATAAACACTAAACTTGTGATCCTCAGTAGATGCTATGCTCTAATTGAAAATGTTTTCCTGATAACTGTGTCATGATTTACCTGCAAATATAAATGGAAAATACAAACACACATTGAGCAAGGATTTCTCTAGCAAAATTGTCTAATGAGAGTATTTATTTCTATTATTCAGTCACAACTTCTACTAGTTTCAAGCTTTAGTTTTATAAAATTTTGATCTTCCAAATTTACTTAAGAGTTGCCTGTGGGGAGAAAAAAAACACACATCTACAACCTGATTCTTGAGAAATGTGCTAAAAACATACATTGGAGAATAGACAGCTTCTTTAACAGTGATGCTGAGAAAACTGAATATTCATATTTAGAAGAATGAGCTTAGATTCCTGTCTCTCAACCCATAGAAAAATCAACTCAAAAAGGATCACGACCTAAGTATAAGACCAGAAATTCTGCAACTATTAGAAGGAAAAAAAATGGGGAAGCACTTTAACCCATAGGCACAGGAAAAGACTTCCTGAGCAAGACTCTTAGAATTCAGGAAATAAGAGAAAAAGGCAACAAATGAAAAACACTGCAAAGGCAGTGATTTACAAAACAAAAGACAATAGACAGGATGGGATAAAACATTTGGCAGCTCCTCTTTCAAAAGAGGATAAATATCTATATTATATGAAGCATTTTAAAAACTCAACAACAAAATAAAAACAATCAATAATGGGCAAATGATCTAAACAGATGCTTCCCCAAATAGTAAGTACAAATGCTTTACAATTATATAAAAAAAATGTTGAAAATATTTAGCCACCAGGGAATGCCAATCAAAACTATACTGAGATTCCATCTCACTCTGTCAGAATAGCAATTATCAATACTACAATTAGCAATAAATGTTTTGGAAAAAAGGAATTGTGATTCATTTCTAGTGGAAATGTAAATTAATATAACCACTATGGAAATCAGTATGGAGGTTCCTCAAAAAGCTAAACATAGAACTACAGCATGATTCAGCTTTATCACTTCTTGGCATTTATCTAAAAAAATGTAACATTAGCCTACTTTAGAGATATATGCTTACCTATGTTTATCATAACACAACTCAAAATAGCCAAGTTATGAAATTAGTCTTGATGCCCATCAACAGAAGAAGGTATATATACACAATGGAGTTTTATGCAGCCATGAAGAAGAACAAAATATATCATTTTCAGGAAAATAGATAGAACTGGAGATCATAATTTTAAACAAAATAAGCCAAATTCAGAGAGAAAAATACCATATGTTTTCCCTCATACATGGATATTAGAAGGGAAGAAATGGGGGGAAAAAGACACCATGAAAGTAGAAGAGTGACCATAAAGATATGAGAAGATGATGGAGGAATGGAGCTAGAAAAGGTAGGAGGTACTATTTGGGAATAAAACTATTTTTGAGGTACAGGGGATTGAACCCAGGTGTGCTTTACCACTGAGCTACAGCCCCAGTCTTTTTATTTACATTTTTTTTTGCTACCAGGGATTAAACCCAGGGGTGCTTAACCACTGAACAGCATCCCTAACCATATATATATATATATATATATATCCCTAACCATATATATATATATATATATATATAAATTTAGAGACAGGGTCTCGCTGAATCTGGGTGAATTTGGGTTTGAACTCTTGATCCTCCTGCCTCAGCTTCCTGAGTTGCTGGGACAGGCATGCATCACCCTGCCCAGGCCCAGCCCTTTTTAAAAATATTTTATTGTGAGATAAGTTCACTCCAAATTCTAGAGGCTGGGCTAATACTTACCATCCTTCCACCTCAGCCTCCAGAGTCCCTAAGCTTATAGGTATGTGCCACTGTGAAACTGATCAAATTGTGTTTTCATATATTGTTTGAATATGACACAGTGAAATGCACTGTTCTCTATATCTGAGATGCACAGAAAAATAAAAAAGAGTTGGCAATTGGGAAACTGTGAAAAATTTTAGATGTTGAACCCGCTAGAGTAGGGTTCACAAAGCATCAACAGAGATGTATCTCTTGAAGGTAAAGAATACAGAACATCACAAATGGATGGAGAGGGAACATGAACTGGCAGATGTCATTGTAAACTAATTTCATTGGACCAACAGCGGTAAGATTCCACTACACATCATACAAAAAAAGTCACATTTGTAAAAAGTAGACTTTTGCTTCTGGTTTTGTGGCTGCTGACAAAAAAAAGAGCCTCTTTGAGTTGTGAAATTGAATTATCCTACCTCACCTATAGCATCAAGAAACATGATGTACAAATCCTGAACTTATATACAAACCATTCAATGATGAATAAATAAAGAGTATGAGCAAAACATTCCTATAAAGATAGCAAAAAAAGAACAGGATAAAATGTAGGAAAAATTCAGAAAATAAACAGAATAACATGTAAGAAAAAAATGCAGAAATTAATTACCAGAAATTGTCATTTTGCAGATGAAAGGTAAAACAAAGTTTCTTCTTAAATTTAGAATTTTTTAATCAAACAATTATCTATATGGAAAAAGACCATGAAGTTGAAATGCAGAAAATCAGGGAAGTGGTTAGCAGATAGTGGGAGGAGATAAAATCAGAGGTAGCATCATTCAGAAAAATTGTATACAAAAAAAAAATCACCAAAATTATTATAAAATTGAAATCAGTATGAGAGCAAATAGCCTATGGAAAATTAACATATAGCATATCAAATAAAAATAGTAGAAAACATGAATTTAAAAATAGTTAAAAGACAGAAGAAAATGGAAAAAAGGGACTTTGTTTTTACACAGAACGGCTGGGGGTAATGCTGTGATAGTCGATGCATATTATTTATCAAAACTCACAAAAATGCAAGTCACAGAAAGTAAATTTTCTAAAGTTAAATAAGTCCATCAGAATGTTGAGGAAACACAAGATGAAATGTGGATGGTAATAACTTTATCTAATTATAATTATCAGTAGGAAGGAAGGAACTAATCCAAGTAACTATAAAAATATGTTTTGATTAGATAATTTATTATAAAATCAAAAAGAACTATAAACATTGTACCCTAGTTTATGAATTTAGCTTACACATGAGATACTGATTTGGAGCTCCAAAACCACTTTACATATATTCTAGCTTTTGTCATAAGTGTAAATACATTGCACATAATGAGAGCCAGGTATCTACCTGAGAAAGGAAGAAAGGGAAATGAGTGCTAGAACAAACACTTCTGCTGTATCTGAATCAGAAATATCAAAGCAAACTCGTGCTTATTTTAATATATTGCAGATAGGGCTAAGTAAGAAGTATAGATATGTGCCTATAAATAAACTAGTATACATTTACATATTTCCAGTACCGCCTATCAAAAGAGTCTCAAAACTGTGGTATCTTCTCAGCATGGACACACTTGGCAACTAAATCTTAGACTCAAAATATTGTTCTGCAATCAAAGGAGCTGGGATTTCTTGGAGATATAGCTGCATCTATATTTGTTTTGGGATAGATGCAAAGTGAATCTTTGAACATATTGCGGTACTAGGAAAAAATGAGTGAAAATAAACAAAAAAGCCAAAAGACTACAACAAAGGCAAAAATCTGTATGGGGTATATGGAAAGAACATAAGAGTGTACCAGCAAGGGCTCCTAATGGTCAAAGCCAAAAGAACTTGAGCAAAAAAATGAATGTTCAAAATATTAATTAAAACATGCATAATAAAAATATTCATGAGCTCATATATACAGGATTATAGGACTATTTAAATAAATAAACTTGGGTAGAGGACACTGTTAATTGCAAAATGATTCTAATCAATAAATATACAAAGAATGAAGGAAATAGAAAATCACCATTGCAATATTATATAAATATGGTGCTGGCAATATTCACTGGTGAATGCTAAAATTGTGGTGAGTGGCTTAAAGAGAAACTGGGTATCTGCATAGCCTCAAAATGTCTCCTTCTAAATAGAAATTATTTATGATAGTGGTTTGAAAATATAAAAATTATTTAATGGTTCCCTGTCCAGGAGGTGAAACTAAATTCTCATGCCCTTGACATTCTCACCAGGTGTACTGCCTAAGGAGGATTTGGCTGCAATACTATCTTCCAAGGCCACCCTCAATTGGACAGATGTGAGTTACCATCCACTTCCAGTTTTTGCAAGCACATATTGAGAAGCCTATTTATGACACAATCTTACATATTTTCTTCCAATTTCAGTAGAGAAAAAAGATGGTCATGTGAGTACATCTGTGAACTGAAGAAGAGTGCAATAATAGTTAGAGGGAGGTCTGGGCTAGTGGCTTATTTGACTTCCTAGTGACCTTTTGTCTTTCTGGTGTTTTATATTCCCTAGTGTATTACATGCATCCTATAATGTGTTTTCTTTGTCCCCAGTTAACCATATGCCTTGGTGTTCCCCATAAAACACACTCATATGCTGTTGACTGAGCACATCTCATGAAGAATTCAACAATTGGCTACTCCATCAATGCCAGATAGATATCCATTAGAAGATCAGGAATAAGATCTTCTAATGGATATAGATCTTCTAATGGATATCCAACAGGAATAAGAAGATTTGGAGAAGATAAAGCCTAATAAAATAATATGTTAGAACTATTTGTGTACTAAATATCTAATTGAATATTGAGAATAGACTTTCTTTCTACCTGTATGCCGAACAGAAGATTTCAATTTCTAAAGTATGTTATTTGATGAATTACAAAGAAACCACAAAATAGAGAATAAAGAGCTCTTGTCTTTGGATATTTTTAAACATACCTTTTAAATACTGAACATTAATTTAGGTAAGGGGGAGAAGTAACCTATCCCAAGCTCAAAAAATTG
The DNA here is from genome assembly GCF_001458135.2 of Marmota marmota marmota. NCBI lineage: Eukaryota > Metazoa > Chordata > Mammalia > Rodentia > Sciuridae > Marmota > Marmota marmota. The sequence continues at coordinate 13,454,236 of NW_026000142.1, forward strand.
ACAATAGCTGAGGAGAAAGTTATGCTATTCTGATTTGAATATTATTGAACCTAACAAAATATATTCATGCATCGATTTATAATGTGATAGCCCATAAATATATAGTTTTTAATGTATCAAAGAACATACAATCAATTTAAAAAAAGAAAGAGAAAGGAACATAGTTAGTTGGTACCTTGATCTTGGACTTCCCAAGTACCAGAACTGTGAAAAGTAAGTGTTGCTTGGAAAAACAGAATGACAGAAGGAGGATTCAAAGTTTTAAGGAGGCAAAGTACACAAGAAGTGGTGATTGACATGAATGGGCTGGGAAACAAGAGAATGGAGGGTGAACCTATGTTTCTGGCTTAAGCAACTAGGTAGAAATTTAGAAAACACAGATTTCTGGTAGGAGCAGATGCTAACAGGGTGGGAGAGGTACTTACAGAAAAAATAGCATGTTGAAAAGGAGAGTGTTCTGTGTACAAACAACTAGTTGACTACATTATCAGAACATAATCTGGGTTGGTGAGACAGGTTCCTTTTATAGGAAGTAGTACCACTTATAAAATTGCTTTTTTACTATAGCTCATTGAGTTCTATAACACTTTGGAGTTGCTATGCCATAACTATATGTTATATAATATTTCATTTTGAACAAGTGATTTAATGATTAACTCAATATTCTATACTCTCATACATACATTACACAAATATGCATATATATATATGTATATATATATATATATATATATATATATACATATATATATATATACTAAATTTTTAACTACATATATAAGTATATAGTGCCAAGCATACACTTCTTTCCACTCCAAATAATTTTATGTTACAGTCTATAGCAAATACCCATGGGAAACCAAACATCATACAAGTAGTGTAGAATTCAGATGAGCTTGCAATCCTCCTTTGGGAAAGTCCATTTTCAGAAGACATTCACTAGTTAATATTTATTAGTTGTTACATGAAATACAGTGCTGTCTACTAAAAAATGTTTATTTTTTAAAACAAAATGACATGAAATCAGCAAACATATTTCTCATATACCATGCATTGTCTCATTGGCAGTTAAAAAATTCAGCCTTATATAAAAGGAATCTAGAAGGATCCTTTGGGGTTTTAAACATTCTGAAAAATAAATATAGTCAAAGTTAATAAATACAAAAATATTTTCACCAGGAACAAGAAGAACAACTTCTTGATGTTGTGATGTAAACTGAATAGATTAATATCTTTTTCCCCAATGATGCACAATAATTATCCCCAATAGTGGGATTCACTATACCATTAGATTTGTACATGAACATAATTTGATGAATCTCATTCCCCAGTAGCTTTTTCTTTCACTACACACACACACACACACACACACAAATATATATCCATATATATATCATATTTTTTTCCTTATCCATTCATCTATTGATAAACAAGTAGGCAGGTTTCATAGCCTGGGTATTGTGAATTGCTTTATTAGAAACATTGGTATGCATTAATCACTGTAGTATCTGTTTTTATATCTTTTGAATGAATAATAAGAAGTGGGACAGCTGAGCCATATATGGTTCTATTGCTAGTCTTTTGAGGACTCTCCATACTGCTTTCCAAAGCAGTTTTACCAATTTATTGTCCTATCAACAATGTGTAAGTATACATCTTTTCCCATATTGTCACCAGCAATTACTTTGTATTCTTAATGATTGCCATTTTGACTGGAGTGAGATGAAATCTTAGTGTAGCTTTGATTTGGATTTCCCTGATAACTAAGGATGCTGAACCTTTTGTAATATATTTATTGGTCATTTGTTTTTCTTCTTTTGAGAAACATATGTTAAGGTTTTTGCCCATTTATTGATTGGTTCATTATATTTGGGGGGTTAAGTTTTTTGAGTTATTCATATGTTCTGGATACTACACCCCTTTTGGAAGAGTGGCCAGCAATAGATCAATTGCTTTTTATTTTACATTAAATTTTATATCAATTTTTTTCATTGTAAAGCTTTCTTTTCAAGGCATATCCATAATCAAACCAAAAATAGAAAAATGTTCATCTCTTTGGCAAGAAATTATTTCATAAAAGTGATTTTATCTTCAAAAAGTTGTTATACTTAGCAAGTTTATTTAATCTTGCTTTAATGAGTGTATAAACTAATGTATAGCATAGAAATTACTATGGAATATAGAGTATTTCATATGTGGGTAGAAATCTCAGCTTTGTCCTTTATTAGCTGCTCAATTTAGGGAAGTTTTTTCTCTAATTCTTACTTTCCTTATCTAAAAACAACAACAAAAAAGTTTTAGTAGAGCTACAATATAAAGTTCCAATGAAGATATGCACAAAGGACAACATCCTGTAGACTGTGAAACCTGAATCCAGCTGTTGGGCTTTCATTTTCAGTCCTGTCTTTTATAGGTTATGCTTAGCAAATCACTGTACTCCTGCTCTGTGTGTAATTCTCATCTTGGAAAGAAGAGGAGGATAATAGTATCTTATATTTATTGTATTGCTTATAATTGCATATCATCCAACATATAATATTATAGGGAATTTACAAAAATTAAAATAATTTTTCATGTTCTATGTTTAAGAAAAGTTTGGTGTATAAAATGTACCAAATATAATTCTCATGGGAAGTTCAGAAAAGGAATGATGAACATATGATCACATAGCCATGACAAGCTAATAATCAAAAAGAAAAGGATTATGCAAAATTTTTTTAAAATGTGGTAATATTAGTCTAAATTTGTACTTTTCAAAAATCTATATTACTAATCAATGTACAGATAATTAAAATTGGTGAATTAAAATTGGTGAATGCATTTTATTGCATGAGAATTCAGGAACATAGTCCATACCTTTGCCTATATTCTATCAAAGAGTTTTATAATTAATATTAATATATTATATGTATGGAATATTCATTAAAAGTAAAATGGATATTGGTATATTCATTATCAAAAATTCCACTTTTTATTTTTAAATTTTAATTTGGATATATGATAGCAGAATGCCTTACAATTCATATTGCACATATAAAGCACAATTTTTCATCTCTCTGGTTGTACACAAAGTGGAGTCACACCATTCATGTCTTCATACATGTACTTAGGGTAAGGATGTCCATCTCATTCTGCTGTCTTTCTTATCCCCATGCCCCCTCCTTTTTCCTCCCTTCCCTTTGCCCTACCTAGAATTCATATAATCCTCCCATGCCTATGCTCTCTACCACATTATGAATCGGCATCTTTAAATCATAGAAAATATTAGGCATTTTTTTGGGGGGGTGTGATTGGCTGACTTCACTTAGCATTATATTCTCTAACCCCATCCATTTACCTGAAAACGCCATGATTTTATTCTTTGTTAATGCTGAATAATATTCCATTGTGTAGGGCTGGGGTTGTGGCTCAGTGGTAGAGTGCTCGCCTTGCACGTGTAAGACCCTGGGTTCCATCCTCAGCACCAATAAAAATAAATGAATAAAATAAAGGTATTGTGTCCAACTACAACTAAAAAGTAAATTTTAAAAATTCCATTATGTATATATACCACATTTTCTTTATTCATTTATCTACTGAAGGGAATCTAGATTGGTTCTACAGTTTAGCTATTATGAAATGTGCTGCTATAAACATTGTTGTGGCTGTGTCCCTGTAGCATTCTGTTTTTAAGTCCTTTGGGTACATTTTTGTGTTGTAAAATTAACAGTAATTTTTTTCTGCAGTCTTCTCAGTAACTCTATGGACATTATCAGTTTCAAATGTTCTTGTATATACATTTTAAAGTCTGATAAATGCTATAGTATTTGAATTATTTAAAGCATATGTATTGAACCAATATAATAGATTCTTAAAAGCAACAAAATTAAGTGTGAGGAAAATACAAATTGAAGTACTTAGTCATAAAGGTAATTTTATTTCTTTATTATGTTATTTTAGTCTATTTTTGAGATTCACTGTGGTATATTCATCTATGTACATAGGGAAGTTACATCAGATTCATTCCACTGTTTTAATTTTATTTCTTTAAAAATCATGTAACATTTAGGCAGCTATGTTCTAAATGCTAAATGTTACAAACTTGATATTCATTTGGTTGAGATATAAGAAATATAAAATAATTATTTATAATGAATATTGATCATGTGTAAAAAATCTAATCCAAAGTTCTCACGATAATTCATTCTCTCTCATGTACTAAGGACTTATGCTATTTTTCTGTAATATTAATTTCTGTAATTGTAATTTTACAGTTTTTTTAGTACTCACTATATGAATAATACAAATTAAAACATTTGCAATCTGGATCATAAAATACAAGTAGGGGGATATTAATACTATGAAGTGCTAGATGTTTTATTTAAAATATTCAAATAATATCTTGAATATTAAAGGAATCATTTATATATGTACATATATGTATCATTCTATATATGTGTATATACTATATATGTATTTGTAAAATTATTTATTAATACATAGTATATGTGCAACACATATAATAACATTAAATATATACCTGCAGAATCCTATTCTCTGTAAATTAAGCTTAATTTCTCACTAATAGTCAATAACCTTGACTGAAAATTGACAAACACCTACATTAAAGGTAATCTTTTTTAAAAATTATCATTAATCATGCTAAATTCAGCCATATGGAAAAGCCATATGGAAAGTGAGATCTGTGAGTTGAAGTTGAAACATGATATTAGTGAAATTCAGATAAATATGGATACACATTCTACTGTATTTTCAGAGAGGCCAATGTTTTAACAACAAATATGAGTAATAGTTCAAAAATAGGTTTGGGATTTGTGATAAAGTTTCAAAATATTTGAAATAACTTATACAGCACATTATATTAAAAATCACCTGTATATCCATTTATACACAATGATAAAATAATTCCCTGTATGCCCCCATAAGAATATTCTTTCCCAGAAAAATAAATACATTGATTTCATAAATTCAGTCAGCCATGATGGTTGAAAAATGTTTGGGTAATATAAGCTCTCTCAAACATCTTAGGAAAGATTTTATTTATACTACTGACTTCACAGACTTTTTTTGTACTATTGATTCCTGCACTTACAGTGGGTTTTCAGAGTTAATCAAGTGCCTGCATAAATGAAGAAACTTTCAGTCATCCATTTCAGAAAATATAGACTCATGGTTGCCTTCACATTATATGTCACATTTGGATTAATGCATAAATCATTTTAAAATCATGGTACCAGTTGGAAGGTGGTCTTTAGAAAGGTTACAAAGATTTCCATTTCCTCAAAAATACTTTCTTCTAAGCATTCTTCTTTCTTATATAATGTGGTATAAGGAAGGTCAGTTAGTGGGAAATAACATTATTCAAAAATAAATCCCCACCAGGCCCTGGAACACTCCCTTAGGAAAACATAATTAGGAAATAAATTAATTTTTCACATTTGTTGCTTCAAACTCTCTGTTTTAATATTGCTTAATGTTAAGTAATACTGGCTCTCTTCAATAGATTTAATATTCTAGAACACTAAAGTTCATGTGCTCTCCTTGGAACCCTTTGTCTTTCTTTTCATTTACTACATCAGGCTATTACTTGGCTGCATGTAAGAACTTGGACATTATTTTGTTGTTCAGTTTCAGCTACCAAAGTACTTTTGATCAATACAACTTCCAGAAAAATTAGGCCATAAAAAAGCAATGTGCTTAATAGAAATTTTTTTGTCATTACTAAAACTTTCAGCTCAAGTACTGAAAACTAGAAAGGTCTCAACCCTCTCTCACACTTGAAGTATCTTCAGCATGCTTCTGCTTGACTGTTAAGTACATTCTGCATATGAGCACTTAGTTTATCCTTGAGGAAACACATTGAGTCTGAAGTTATTTAATGTGACCATATAAATTTCTATATAGGTATTTCCACTTGCGACTTGAAGTGTATAAAATAATGAGGCAGAGCTAACAGCTTGATTTAGTGCCTTCCTCCAGAAATATCTCTGCCTGTAGCAGAGAAACAGAAAAGATGGAGGGAAATTCTACACATCTATGAACTCTTAAAGGATCGATTTACACTGTCAAAGTTCCAATAAATAAAATACTAAGTTAATTATACAATAATATCTGATTAGATACTTTCTTAAAGATATTTTATGCAAAATATTTGACAAGAAGACCTACTCTTTTACATAATTATCTAGGCAAAGTGTACAAGTTCATGGGTACAAAATTAGAATAATCATTTTCAACCTTAACTCAAAAATTTATGAGAGAAGTTCAAAATGATGATACTCAGGTTTCTTTGAGTTCACATTGTAGATCTTAATAAGACCATAACTGAGTTGATCTCTGCTCTTAAAATAAAGTAACTCATGAAGAAATTGGTACTGCATTTTTATAAGAATATTATAAAAAATCAGTGAGACATAAGAGGAAATTTATTCATAATGCAGGTCATGACCTGTAGAGGTTTCAGAGAGTTCACCACAGGTAGCCTCTTTCCATCTCCTACAGATCTAAGTCTGCTGTAATGCTATTTAAGAAAATGCCAAGAGTACACTCAGTACAAGAATTTTGTTGCATTAGGGATCCCTAAGACAGAGGAGCAAAACTTGTACCTGGATCATTGCTGTACAACGTCTTTTTTCTACCAGTAGGTGGATATGTCTTTCCTTATAGTCTGCAAGACAGTGAGTGTTCTCTAACAGACAATGATGAGTTTCAACTCAGGCTATGTTTCAATATTTATAATGAAGCAAGCATTGCTCAATGAGCCAAGTATTAATAATCTTTTTCCATGTCTGTTCGACATATGAGTCTTTTGTCTTCTTGTTTAAATTATTTTTTAATCAAGGTATATGAAACCCGAAGGGGAAAATATTTAACTCAAAGTAATCACTTCCTAGATCATTCTCAACATCCTAGAAGTTTCTGTCATGCCCCTTCCTAGTCAGAGAAGCCAGAGCTAAAGTTATTTCTGATTTCTACATCTACAGATGAATTTTGTCTATACTTTAATCTCTCATAAATGGAATCATACAGCTGTGATCTTTGTGTTGGCTCTTTTTTCCTCATCAGTGTGTGAGTTTCATCCATGATTTGCATTAGGCAGTAATTGCTCTTTTTTGTTGGTTCACAATGTTCAATTTTATGAATGTACCATAATATGCAAATCCATTCCATTGAAAAGAAATTTGATTATTTTCATTATCAAGAATTAGGAATACAGTTTTATAAACATCCTTGTACATATCTTTAAATAGACATATGGACTCAATGCTCTTGAATATATTGTCTGAGGTGGATTTGCTGAGTCATAGGATAGGTGCGACTGTTTAGAAGGTATTGCCAAAAACTTACCCGTAGTGGTAATTACTTTTTGTTGTTTTTAAAACTTAGGTTTCAAAGTTTTCACTGTATCTGCTCTTATATTAGGATCATGATAGTAATTGCCTGAACAGAGTAAACACTTTTGTCTGCACTTTGTTCTTTCAGGGTGAAATGCTTCATGATCACTAGTTAAGGAACAGGGCAAATGAAATAAGAAGGAAGTATTACACAGCAGAGGATGCTATTAACAGATTTTCTTTCTCTTCTCAGGATTACTTGACTTTCAGACAGTTCACACAGTTGACTATTCCAAGGACAGGCACCAAAAATCTATTTGTAAGGAAGAGGAGATGATAAGAATTAACATTTAGTGGAGGGTTATATGGCTGCAGGTCTCTGGACATTCAGAATCCAATCTGTCTTTTGGGAGCAGCATTCAGAGTAGCAGCAAAGGGGGTCTGGCGAAACCTTTTAGAAGATGTTGCACACTAGTTACATCCTCTCACAAAACATGAGGAGGTAGCACACATATGTTGTAGCAGTCATATCATGGTCTGACAAACAGAAAAACTGAAAAAGGGTCAAATTAAATACATTTTCTTTGTATTATCTTTTTGTTATTTCTTACTGAAATGAACATGTTTGGTAGGGATTATCAGACAATTCAAAGTATATTTGCTGTACTCTGACAAGGTATCCTAAATTTGTTCTATTCTAAGCTTAAGCTGTAGAGACATTCTACCTCCAGGTGGTATCATATTAAAATAAAAGGCTTCATGTGCTGTACTAAGTTCATTCAGTCCTTCTAGGGTTTTAACATCAGAAGTTCTAAATCAATATCCTTTATATGTTCCTACAAATCAATCATTGTTCATTAATGACAATTGAGTTCCCTTTTAAGAAAAAAATTACTAGTTTGATTTTTTTTTAATAATAACGTCCAAACACTAGTCATCATATCTATCTTTCCCCTTGGTCTCTACTTATGGCCTTAGATTGAAAGCATAAAATTATACTCATCGTACTTATAGATAAATTAATACATCAAATACTATTGCATCCATGTTGTATCCATGGAAATGTTCTGGAGCAAATAAATATGAAGAGGGTCTATTACATTTATTCTTTAATATTGAAATATCCTTTTCTTATATAATGCATACTCCCCTAGCATTGTTAGCCCATTTTAGTATTCTTAAATTGAGAAATATAATGTTTCTGACATTAACTATTTAAAAAATATATCTTATAGAATGTCCCACATTCTGAATCTGTTAAGATATTTCTTCATGGAGTATTTTTGTTTATTTTGCCATATTTCCTGTAAGCTGGATGTTCATTCTAGAAATTTGAACATATTCGATATAAATGTTTTTTTTCAAACACTCTTCTTAGTATATTTGCTGTACTCTTACAAGGTATTGTATTACATAAGGAGGCACAGAACATCAGGTTGCCCCATAGATCTTAGCATTTTTAGGTATATTCTCCCATTATTAGGACTAAAAATCAGTTAACTGATACTGTGAATTCATGTGACTTTGCTGTCCCCAAATTTTCACTAGAAGATTTGGGGTTCCATTGCTAATCAAGACCACTGTCATTTGTAAACTGATAAAAAGAATCGCACACCCACATAAATCAGAGACACAGACAGAGATAGTGGTATTTCCTGTGCATTTCTCCTCTTAATAAGCAAACACTTCTGGCCCAGAATTAAAAGTGGACTCTCTAAGGAAAATTCATAAGTCACCTCACATGGTAGAAGTTACATAACATTTTCTAAGGAGACAGGCTTCATGGTTCTATATAGTGTAATTTTGTTTGTCATCAATAATTATACAAAGATATTCTGAAAAAAGAATTCCATTGAAAAAGATTCTTATCCTAGCAAATATCACAAGTCATTTTACCAGAAAGTCTAATTTTTAGAATGTTAACCAGGAGATTAAACTTGCTTTTTCTTCCAGGCAGTAATACAACCCTTATAACCCCCCTGGCCCCCAATTATTTAAGTATTTAGAAGACAATTGGACTATTAACCAATTGCTTTAACACCTCTCTCCTCTAATTACCACACCACTGTTTGTAAATTTGTGATTATCTAATTCTTACATTTTGTTATATCTTTTTTCTCTTTTGAATATTAATATGGACATGTAGACTTTATAAGTGAACATATTATAATCACTTGCAATTACTTTTTTTTTCCCCAATGTCCCAATCCTCCCCAATTTGACCAGTGGAAACTATCTAAACTTGCTCCATGGCCTTTTAACATGACCTCATTTGCATTTAAGGACTTTCTTACACCTTTTTTTCCCCTACTTTCACAGAATAAAGCATTTCTCTGAAGAGCTCTCAGTCTTTTCATGTGAAAGAAACTCATGGTACTGGGTGAAATTGCATGTAAGTCCTACCAGTGGACACAACTAAGATTATGTATCTACAAAGTCTATATGCTGACAATTTACATGCAAATTTAATATTATAGAATTTTTATACTTTTACATTTTTATACTTATATCCCCATTCTCTTTTTTGTGGAAACCTTGCATGATGATTGATTTTGGATGCTAACTTAACTGGTTTAAAGAATACTCAGACATCTGGAAAAATATTTATTCTCAAAAGTTTCAATGAGCACTAATCCCATCCCTTTTCTTCTGAAAGAGAAAATCAAGTGGATTTCTTTTATTCTGGAATGACTGGACTGCTCCAAGTGTCCTATAGGTTGTTTCCAGGGAATACTGATGAGTAAATTGGTGGACCAAGTGGAGAAGATCATCCCTTAATACAGATGGGTGCTATCTAATCAGCTGTTTTCATCACTTATAGATTTAAAAGGAGAGGAAGACAGAATTCTTGCTCTTTCTCCTCCAGACCTTAGAAAATATTCTTCTGCCCTTAGACATCAGAATCTGGATTCTCTGGCTTTGGGACTCTGGAACTCACACCTTGACCTTAATCTAAGAGTTACATTCTCAAGTTCTTTGTTCCTAAGGCCTTTGGAAATGAAATGAGCTATCCTACCAGTTTTCCTGGTTCTCCAGCTTCTGGATTGTGTGTTGAATGACTTCTCAACACCCACACTCATGTGAGCCAATACTAATATATCCTTTTTCCAACTTCTCTCAGTACCCATGCGGGCATGTGCGTCACACACACACACACACACACACACACATTCTGAGGAACTCTGACTAAAACACCTTAATTCCTAATAGAATATGCATCCTTTGTCCTACCAGACATATAAAGAAGTTTCAGCAGATATGTAAAATGACTGTACTGAGTAGTAATTTAAAATCTACTGAAATCAATCCTTTAGCAGTTCATGTTCTCAGAATGTATTCATGAACTATATAGTAAAAGCTATTATGGTACAAGCTACTTGAATAATTCCTTTTTCTGTATAATTAGATTGACAAATTGATATGCAGTCAGGTTTGTTTTGTTGTTGTTGTTTAGTTTTTACTTGTATTTTTACTAACGAGTTCTATAGCCATTTTTCTTGAGTTCATATGCATTCTGACCTCAGGCCACTTTCCCTTAAGTAGGTGATAAGATATACTCCCAAGTATATTCCCAATGTGAGATTTTCCTGTGTGGTTGTTTTAAAAATTCATTCACGACTTTTTCTGAAGTTGTAGTATATCTGTTAAACATTACAGCTTATATTCATAACCAAACTAATCTAGCTGCAAACAAAAGCTATGCATTTTTCCTCTTTCAGCTTACTACAGGAAATCTGCATAAAGCTATAGGAAGGAAATAAAATATCTGTTTCTATAAATTTATGGGAGATGGAGTTTTCCAGGATGCCTGCTTATGCAGCTGTCTTGGCCCTCTGGTCCTTCTCATCCTCCATTTGTGATGTACTGCTTCCATCTTACTAGAATTGTAGGTGGACACATCCAATATCATTACTGGACAGATCTGACCAGACTCAGCTCAGGATGAGCAGTTCTTGCTGCAAACATTTGGTGTCACACAGAAGCTATAACATCTCCACAGTAGCCCAGTAGTATGCCAGGAGTTTTTTTTAGAAAAACAAATAATTCTATCCTGCAGAAGCAATTGCCTTGCTGTAGAGACCAAAAGGTCTTTTTCATGATTCTGTCATTGGTCCTTATCACAAATGATAAATTGTATTTTTTACCATCCCTGACACTTTTAATAACATGGAGTCTGCTGTCTGATTTTTCCACATGACTGTCCCTCTTTGTGTTTTACTTAACAGTGTTTTTGTTTGTTTGTTTGTTTCTTTTTTTTTTTTTTTTGGTTCCTTCAGTAGCCCAGGTAAAATGGTTACATCAAAAATCAAATCTACTGAATATTGTGTTTCATTTTCTACAGATAAAGGCACAATATGAAAATTTGTCTTTAATTTTGTTAGTGATTTTCTATAAAAACCCACTACCATTGGGGACCCTTTTCAGGTTTATGGAGCTTTCTTTCTCTCCCTGTGTCTCTCTCCTCCCTGATTCTATGCCTTGTCAATATTTGATGTTTTGGTCTCTCTAATGTTCCAACTCAATCTCTTCAATTTAGAGTTTCTCAGCAGAAACTTTCTCGATTCTACATATCTTTACTGTATTCTGGTGACCCCTTCCAGGTGCTAAGTTGGGGAATTAAAAAGTCCACTGTTTCTCCTCTCTCATAGATTTTATGATCTCAGCAATCAAAAGAGTTCCGTCTGCCTACGTTTAGTACAAAAACTATGGTTTTATATATTTTGTCTACTAAAAATTTGCCTAAAAAGGTAAATTATATTACTGATGACCATTTTGGACAGAAATAGAAATCAACATCTGTTTTTAAAAATTACTTGTGTTAACTGATTTTTATAACTGAGAAATGAAAATGTTCATCAGTGGATGAATGTTTCAAAAAAAAAATGGCACCCAAACACATTGGAGTACTATTCAGCATAAAAAGAAGGACATCCTTTAATTTACAACATGATTGAAACTGGAGATCTATGTTTAAGACAGATATAGCATTATCTCACTCACATGTGGAATCTAAAAAGTTGATCATATACAAGACAAGAATGAATGGTGGTTAGCAGAGGCTGGGGGAAAAGTAGGGGAAATAGTCTCTTTTTTGATCTTGCATGTAAACTGGTTATGACTATGGGAGCTGTACCCATAAAGAAGCTGTCTTAATAGGTGTATAGTGTAGCATGTGGCAACATTTTACTGACAAAGGCAATGTGTGTTCATTTACTTTGACTGGAAGCAGGAGAATATCAACAACCAGAATGTTCTACCTGTAAGGTAAAACATTGTTAGTGACTATTTGGTCATAGTTTCTGTGGGAATCAAATAATTTTACTGTCTATAGAATACTATTTGAGGCACTGGGGCTGTAGCTCAGTGGTAGAGTGCTGTCTCTTGTTTTATTGAAGATTTACTTCTGAGCCATTATATGAATACATTTTTATCTCTCTTTTTTTTCCTTTTATCTTACAAAGCTGGCTAAAATTTGGTATTTAGCTAGAATTTATTACTAAATATAATTTAGTATTTATATATCAAAAAGCTCAATGGTATTTTACAGGTGTAATTAATATAGCCGCTGATGGCCATGATGACTTTTGAGACTCTCTTTATCTTGAGGACAGTATGAAAGCTTCTTCACTTTTGTAGAAGACACTTTTATATGGAAATATATATAGACTTACCCTATTGCATAAAAGTTCACAGCATGTAGAAAGATGTAAATGTACACTGAATGGTCCAAAAAAGTGGGCTATTCCAGTTATCAATTTATTGCTTTTCAGTTCTAAACTCATGCCTCTTTGTTGTTTCTTTTTTATGATAATGAACCTGTGCCGCAGTCTGGCTGGGCACAATTCAGGAGCCACTTGTCAAAATAAACGAACTTTATTTTTAGAACACACACACCACACCACACAGCTCCTCAGGAAAAACCCTCAGAGCCCAACTGCCACCACCTGCTTCCCACAAGCCTCCCCACCTCCCCCACTCCTCCTGCTCTTGAGGCCCATTCGCTGGGTCGCATGGGCAGAGCCAAAAAAAGTCCCCCAATGAGCAGCTCCGTGGTCTGAAAGGGCGGGGAAACAGCCCAATGAGCATCACCACAGAGGAGCCAATCAGTTGGCAGCTAGAAGTTTGCTAGGGCCACTGTGAGCCAATCATCAGCTGGCAGCTGGAAGTTTGCTGGGGCCCCTTCAGCTGTGGCTCTCAACAAACCTGAGACTCTGAAAATTGCATTTCTCCTTTGTTAACTGGATTCAGGCTTTGCTCTGCCAATCAAGGCTGTCAAAGACACTGCATACCTCGATGAAAATTAGGATAATTTTATCTTCTTTACTTTTCCATTGTTTTCAGTTTGGTAACAAGATTATTGACATCCAATGGGTCCTGAAAACTTTCACCACAATGGTAGCAATCTTCTGATACCAACATATTCCAGGTATTTTCTTAAGAGTTGCAGTGGCAGTGAGCCTCTTGATTTAAGCAGAAACACTTAGAAATGCTTTGCTTCACCACAGGACTAGGCAGTTTCTTCTTATGACAGAAATACTCTTTCAGAAGTGGTCTGAATCAGTCTTTCAGAACCCTTCTCTATAATTCTTTATTTCCTCATCATTTACTTTTTTCTTGGCTCTAGGTATTGAAGTCACACTTTCTGTAGTTGTTCAACTGCCAAATTTGGGAGGAATTCTATCTATTTTTGTAGTTTAATAAACTTTTACGTATATAACACATCTCTATATGAAATTTTTCTGTTCAATGTACTGTTAAAGTTTCTGTCTCCCAGCTAGACTCTGTCTAATATAGACTTTACTTGGGTCATAATTGTGCCTTAAAGTATTAATTAGGGCTAATTACTAGTATTTCTGGATCTCATTCTTATAAATACACGGTAGTATTTTAGGAACAGGGTAAGAGATAGGACAAAGGAGAGAGATGAAAATGTATTTCCTATTTCTTATTCCACAAAGAGAATACTTTCATCAATGAGACTATAAAAATCAAGACTGTGGATTGTAAAAGGAGAGAATAAGTCACAAATAAAAAAGGGGGAAAATGGAAGGCACACCTAATGGAAGTGATTAGATATAATAATGATTCTTTACATAAATTTCCCATCTATCAATCAGTACTTACAAATGCTCATTTTTTCAAAGATGCTTTTCTACATAGTCATAAGTGCTCATGGTTATATTCTATAAAGCATGTTTTTTAAAAGAGCTATCAAACATAAAGGAGGAATTCATGAAAAATACGTTCACTTATTACATAAGCCAAAATACTAGTAGATGACAATTTTTATTATGCATCAGTGGAATACATGGAAAATGAAAAATTCCTGTGATAGAATAACTGAATCAGTAGAAATTAAATCACTCCTGAGATTCTAAGAGACAGTCAGTTTCTCTTCTCTCACATATGCCACCCTCCCATATCATGATATAAAAATAAAAACTCAGGACTTAGCAATTGAAAAAAAAAATACTAGAACAATTTCCACAAAATGGTGTCTGTTTTACTTCAATTCTTGAGGATTGAAAATTCTATGTTACTATAAAATGAGGTGTAGTTTATATCAGTAATAGAAGTATTCTATAAATATGTCCCATTTATCAAGAATAGTATATAAAATGATTCTAATCATCATGAATGAAGTTTTTTATTATGCTACATAATGAAAAGTCAGAATATGAGTCTTCTAATGATATCAATGCAACAAAGTAGTTCTAGTTCACTGAATATAAAATTGAGAAAAAATCCTAAATATCTGAAAGATGTGTATAAAAAAGAAATGCTAAAGGTGGCCCCAAAGTCCACTAAATTATGTAGTAATTAATTTTAGATTTTTAATTTTTAGAGGAAATCATTGTTGAGTATAAAACTACACTCATGGGAGCATTTATTCTTTAAGTGTCACTCATATAATTCAATAGGAAGGGTGAGACACACCATTACTCCATGCATATTTAACTTAATGGGGTGTTCAATAACTTATTGAATTTCCCCCAAATCTTTTTTTTTAATGCCACTTATAATTCTCTATGTTCATTCACAGTAACAAAATAAGAAGCTATACATGTCAGAGATCCAGTACAGAATAGGTTTTCAAAGTATTTGCCTTCTTGCTGCTCTACTAAGCTTAGCTGTGCAAATGCTATTGAATGAAACTGGAAGTCCTTGGACTACTCATACAGTGTTGTCGATTGTTATTGATTCTCCAAAAGTATACTATAGCTTCTCTTGGAAGATCTATGGTATGGCAGTATAAAGAAGTTAAATACAGTTATATGTATGTGTGTGTGTGTGTGTGTGTGTGTGTGTGTATATATATATATATATACACATATTTTATATATATACACATATTATATATATATATATATACACATATTATATATAAAATATCATTATGCATAATTATACATTGTATTTGATTATAATGACATAAAATTAAATGATTATTTGGTTGCTGATCAAACTATCAAAAAACCCGAAAAATATCTTTCTAATTTTCTTTTATCTAGAGAAATTGGTAAAACCTTTTTTTTCATCTTTAAAGTTTGTTCTTTTTAGATATACATCACAATGGAGTGTATTTTGACACATTATACATGCATGAAGTATGACTTATTCTAATTAGGATCTCATTCTTGTGGTTGTACAGCATCTTGAGTTTTACTACTCAAGTATTCATATATATATATATATATATATATATATATATATACACATAGGAAATTAAATTTCTCAACATAGCAATACATATATAACAAATATTCATTATCTGTTATCTGCTGATTCTTCTTCTAGGCAATTTATACTGGACAAGAAGTTCATAATAAAAAGGAGACTTGCCTTCAAAGTTTCATTATAAATATTTTAATAATATCAAGAGTATCAGAAAGAGAAATATCAGCCTGATTAATGGAATTTCTAAGAAAATCTGAGGTAGCTTTTTTTCTAAAACATTGCATGCACATCTAATGTGAGTAAAATTTAAAAGTGGGAGAAATTGATGTTAAAACATACAATATACCTGGGTTAAATATGTACTATAATCAAGGTACAAACTCTGAAATAGAGAAGAAAAATAAATATACAACTAAAGTACTAAAGAACCTTCATAGATGAGATTAAATTATTGTATAAATATGAAATACTACCATGCAAATTTGAATATTTAACATTCTTTTCTTTACACATCTGAGATAAAGGAGAGAAAAATTCTGTTTTCAAGAAACAGAATTATAATGGTCAAAAGATCATGGAATTTTTTGGGAAAGACTGTTGAGAAACTGCTTTTAGGAGAAGTTCAGAATAATAAAATGTAAAGGCATTGAAAATGTGCAGAATATTATTGGATATGTTAAATCTGGCTTCTACTATGAATGAATAGATGTATAGAAATATTTGATAGACAAAATATAATTTTATATATTTGTTGTGGAATTAATAAAAGTTTTTTAGGAAAAAAATAATGGGAGAGGTAAGAAACATAAGACAAAGTTTATATTTATTATCTGTAAGTTTATTTTTAAATATTTTTTAATATCTTTATTTTATTTTTTATGGTGCTGAGGATCGAACCCAGAACCTCGCACCTCCTACTAAGCCACAACCCCAGCCCCTGTAAGTTTATTTTTTAATATATAAAGTAATGGTTCACAATGTAGAAACATAGTCAGTGATATTTTGAAAGGTTTTATGAGAAAGATAAAAAATATTAGAAATACAATGTAAATATGATGGCAAAGTATGAAAAATAGCAAAAGATATTATGTGGTTTTCCAATATGTTTGGAATATATTGAGTTACACTGAATCCAGCATGATATTTTGGTTTAAAGAGTACAAGGAAAATATTTCAAATCTAATCATATTGTTAATCTCCATGAATAGACTACACTATGCATGATTCCTAAAAGTTTTAGGTTATGTCAACTTTTGTTATAGAAACATCCAAAGAACATTATTTAGAAATGTTACACTTGAACTAATAATTTATATTAACTGAAATGACCAAGAGTGTTTATAGCAAAGTGAGGTGACTATAATGAGAGGAAAGAAACCCATCCTGTGGTGCTTTCTTCTTTTCCACCTTTCTTCCTAATAATATTTTAGTGCTATCACAAGTGACTGTCTTAAATTTTAAATATCTGATAATTCCCTTCTCCCTAATTATCTTAGTTCTGACATGTAAAGTTAAATGAGCTTTTAGAACATGTTTGAATATGTAGAAAAGCAACACTTCCAATACTCTGAATGGGATCAATTTACACTATATTGGTATCATTTTATCTTCTTAATATGGCAGAGTAGTTTGGGGCCAACTATGCTTCCCCTGAGAAATATTTTAAAATCTGGATAACATTTTAAAATAATTTGTTTAAATACATCTGAGAGCCATTGAAGCCACAGAACTATAAGAGCCAAATTTGCAATTCGGAAAGATCTTCAGACATTAACTGATGTTTCAGCCTCACTTTTTTTCTAGAAGCATTTGCAAATCCTGGGCTACATTGAAATACAGGGGGAAAAAAAGCAAAACTTTTTATAAATTCATGGGACAAGAGAGAAACAATGAAAGGCATATGGAAAAAAGATCCTAGAGAGAAATAAGGAACCTGATCTTGACATGCTGTCAGATTTTGCACTAGGATATTTCCCAAATTTTAAGCTAATATGCTGGAAAAGAAAACTAAAAATAAAACTGCACATACTCTCCAGAAAACAGACAGATTTTCGGGAAACCTATTGCACTAAAGAAACAAAAATTTATATAATTCAGGGTCCACAGATTTAGGAGCCATGTGAAAATGATAGCATTACAGCAGTGATCTAAAACAAAATGATTGACAAAACTTTAAGTAAAAGTGCTATCTTGACTAACCAAAGTCATCAATCAGTCTTTAATGTACCAAATAAATGGCAAACTTTCAAATGAGGAGGATTAAAATCATAAATATGAACTGTCCAGCATTCAAGCAAAAATTAATATACAGTTTAGTACTATGTGACTAGAACCCAAGACATAAAACTTCTAAGAGAAACACCCCTAAAATAACTATGACTTGCACATCTAATAAAGTGGAGGCCAAAAGATAAAGTGAAAATAACTGCTAAAATTATAATAAAATAGAAATTTATTTGTAAAATTCTTGAACCACTTTATCAAATCAGATGTGCAAATGACCAATAAAAATCTAGGGGCATGACCAAATTTGATAATTATGACAGAATCACAACTTGTAACAACAACAGTGATATTATTCAAAATGTACTTATCTGGAGGGAAACATGGCAAGTATGATTGTGTTACAATTAAGTACTTCAGCTGTCCAAAAAGGACAATTAAAGACAAAGAGAGGGAGAGTTGCAGAAGATATGTTTACTAAAATATGTGAAAAGGGATGTTATGTACACATGTATTCCTATATGTTTTTCTATATACTTATACTCATTTGTAACTATATATATTCTCCTACAAATACACATATATTTAGATTTCTACATGTATTAATATTCCTAAATACACATAAACATACATTCCAAAAATTAATAAGAAAAAGGCATATGATTCAACAGAAAAATGAGCAAAATACTTTAATCCAATACTTTATTATCCATTCAATACTAGCCATTCAAATGGCATGTGCAGGTATAAAATAGTACTCAGCACCATTAGTCATATGATAAATTAATATAAACAATCAGAGAAATTAATGTAGTAATATGATATTATTATCTACCAAAATGACTATGATTTAAAAACATTGGTATCATGTTTTACTGAGATCATGAAACAAAGTGAATTTATACACTGGTTTTGGTTAGGTAAAACTATTTTGGCAAAGTGGTAGTCTTTACTTGACTTGAAGAGATGCAAGTCCTGTGGCCTACAAAAGGCATTTACAATAAAAAAATGAATATGTATTAACACAAACAGATAGAGACAAGAATAAGGTAAGGTCCATGAATTATACTAGTTGAACTTCTTTTTTTTTTTTGTACCAGGAATTAAACCCAGGGGCTGTTTCCCACTGAGCCAAATCCCCAGCCCTGTTTTTATTTTCTTTATTCTTGCAATACTATTGCCTCAGCCTTCCAAGCTGCTGGGATCACAGGGTTCACATCCACGCCCAGACTAGTTGAACTTCTTGAAACTATCATATGGTCCATTAAGATGGATAAAACTGTTGGCATACTTAAATCTTTGGAATTCTGTTTGTTAAAAAAAAGAGATGAGCTGTGGCTACTGACAATATATGAAAGAATCTTCCATAAAATACAGAATTATACAAGCCAGATAGAAGAGTAATTTCTGTATGATTTAATTCATTAAGTTCAAAGTCAGACAAAATGTAAGTTTTCTAGAAGGCGAGGTCGTGCTACTTTGGAGCAACATGGTGTTTGGGAGGCCGCAGTGCCTTCTGTGTACTCATCATTGTTTCTTTATCTAGATGATTGTTACATAGCGCTAAACACTGAAAATTCACTGGAATGTACATTTGTTCTATGATTTGTGTATTTTTCTATAAATATAAGCATAGTTTTATTTTAAAAATCTTATTGGCAAAATAATTTAGCCAGGGATCCTACTATGAGCTTGGTAGCTTTTGCTCTCTTTTCTGAAATTACTTGAAAGTCAATAGACATCACCTGTAAAGTAATCTGGTGCTAAGATGGTGGGTAAAACATGTGTTCAATACCATTTTAATCTTTACAGTGGTCTACTTTTACTATTAATGGGCACAAGACAGTCTATGACATTTCTTTCTTGTGTAATTAGTAGCATAGTCATTTAGAATTTGTTATCTTGATTCCGAAACTAGCATTATTATCTTTTCCCCTGTTCCCTTATATAAATAGTCACCGACAAGGAATGAAGAAATAATTGATAGTTTAATAATCTTACATTGGCATGAAATTATAGCTCAAGTCACAATGGTATTTTTCTTCTTAAAGTATTATTGTGATGTTACATAAGCCTTCTAAAATTGTTGCTGCTTTCCATGACATATGTAAGAAAACCAAGAAAATCTTTGCAATAAAACAACAAGAAATACAGTAATATAAATATCATACTTATTATAACTTTTCAAATAGTATAAAACAAAAATATATGATCATTATTAGGGCATTTTCTTTTTTGCTTTAAACTAACATCTCTTTCATTGGTATAGAAGCCTTTACAGTGTTCACTTGTAAAAATCTTTGGTAAAATCAATATGAAGTGTAGGTCACAGTAGTTGTACATTAATGATAGTAAAGGAATTCACAGGGATGACAAAAGAGAAAGAAAAAAGACATAAAAGAGGCAGAAAAAAGTTCATGTGATACAATTATTAAGAAATTCTATATTTTAAAAGAGATATTTCAATAATGGTCAGTATCTTATTAAAGAGTTTACAGAAAGAAAAGTTTTAAAGCATTAGTGAATTTAAAAGCAATAATGGTTTAAAGCAGTAATGAATTTCTGTTAAGGGAGATTTCCCAAAAGATAAAAATTGGTCTTCATTTATGGATGAAACTCATTAAAGTTGGTAGAAGAGGCATATTTCTTTGAAATTAATTAGAACTTTCTTGCACACATCACCATCATCATTTAAATTCAGTATTTTCTGGGAGAGCTAAGAAAACAAAAATAATGTAAGTTTATAATCTGCTTAATATAATATAAGTTTATATAATATAAGTTTAATATAATATATATTAATTATATAATAACTTAATATAATATAAGTTTATAATCTGTTCTTGGTGGTGAAAAGTCCCCAAACAAAATCAAACAACCCCACCTCCCAAAACCAGTGAGGTTGTATTATGTTGTATTGCATGGGGATGGGAGAGTAGGGGGTTATGTTTCATTTTTCAAAAGAAGTACAATTGCTTTTGCTGTTTGCAGATTTGTTCTGCTGTTTCAGTGTCATCTTTCTTAGAAAAAGTATCCAGCTGATATACAGCAGAGAGACTTCAAATAAACAGATGGTAATTCCCTAGAATATTTCAACAGTAAACTTTAACAGCATGATTGATGAAAAGTAAACTGGTCCATTAAATTTGTTTTATTACTATGAAATCTCTCACTCCAAACTGAAGTATTTTCCACCAATCCCCACATAGTGATGCAGTCTTATCTAAATAATTCCATTTTCCTGGCTGTGCAGAATATAAACTTCATTGTTGTCACATGGCCTTAGGTTTTATTAAAAATCAGTTGGCTCATTGACATTTCTTAAAAATAATGTATCTGATTATTCTTCACTAGTTATGAAAAACATGATCTACTTCCTTGAACTATATTTAATCAAAGATAATCTTATTAATTTATTTTAAACTTCAGTTTAAGTAAGGAACTTATTTACAAATACTATCCAGAAAGTCAAATAATTGCTATATCTATAAAGATAGCAATTATTAACATTTATTTCATTATACCTTTGATGGTCATTTTATGCTCATAAACTTTAATATTAATTTTCACCTAAATAGAGAAAACATACTTTTCACTTGTTAAGCATACTGAGGATAATTACTGCCACTTGAAATAGCACTGTTATGCATTAAAAGATTGTCCCCATTAAAGTAAATTCAAGTCATATATTTTGTATTCACACTAGGCTGATATTATATTCTGTAATGCTGTTTGGCATATATCAGTAATTTTTGATTAGTCTATATATAATGAAATGGAATTATTTTAAATATAATAGAATGCATTCTTAACCAATATTTGAGCCTCATCAACAACTGATTAATATAACTAAGTTCAGACAAGAGAAAGCTTATATAGCCTTTGTTAAATTAAAACATATGAAAGTAAAGCATGTTTTAATCAATACTCATGCTGAATTCTACAATTAATGAAAGGGAAATTAAATCACATTAAATTAATTTATGTTAGCATCCAAATACTTGGATTATTAACCTACTTATGCCTTTAACTGGATGTGTGGTACGAGGGATATGAATATGTCTTAGTTTCTTCACCTACAAAGTAAGCATAATTATGGATCTTAAATTGGTGGTTTGTGTGAAGGTTAATTATGATTACATATGTAAAATGCTTGACACCATGCTTAAATTAATACATTTATATATTATTATAAAATTTTGACCCATATCTAGATTCATTTTATTTTCATCCTCAAAATATTCTCATTACCAGCGGATCAGCTCTTACTAGTTAATTCTCTCTCAAGCATGATCGCTATGCTGGTCTCTATTACTATAGAGTTTTATGTAAATAGAATCATGCACTGTATTTTTACAATCAAGATTATTTGTATGAGATTTCTCCATCTTGACATTTGCAGCAGAGGCTTGTTCTTCTGCACTCTTAAATATATTCTTTTCAATATACCATCGTTTTTAATGCACTTTACTGTTGATGGACATCTGGATTTTTAAAAACTTTTGGTTGTTATTTTGGGTAGTGATCTTATAAGCATTACCTTTTATCCTTTCTTGGTCATAAACCCTAACTTCCATTGACTATATACTCCATATGGAAAGGTTGGCTCATAGATTGTAAGTACTGTCAATTTTATCACATATTACTAAAAAAGTTTCCTCAGTAGTTGCTCCATCTGCAGTGATACTAGGACTATGTGAGTCTGTGTTGTTCTAAACCCTTGCCTAATACTCAGTGTAGTCAGCTTTTTAATTTCATTTAATTTGGTAAATGTGTAGTTGTAATTTCATGTGTATTTTTGTGTCTGTTTTTCACCATCCTGACAATCACTGAAAGTGAGTTTCTTATGACATCAAGGCACTTCTGAGGGACCTGTTCCATTTATTCAAGTTTCCTTTATAAATTCTTACTTAAAGTGTGTATTACTACTATACTCATTCTCTTTGTCTTACATATCCTAAAGTCATGAAAATATTTCTTAAATTTTCATCTAGAAGTCTTTTTAAAATCATTTATTTATTTTTTATTTATATATGACAGTGGAATGCATTACAATTTTTATTACACATATAGAGCACAATTTTTCAAATCTCTGGTTGTATACACAGTATATTCACACCAGAAGTCTTTATAAAATTTATGTTATATGATGGGCATGATGGTACATGCCTACAATCTCAGGGACAGAGAGGCTGAGGCAGGAGAATTACAAATTCAAGACCAGCCTGAGTAATTTAGTGATACTTTGTGTCAAAATAAAACAAAAAGGTCTGGAGATGCAGCTCAGTGTTACAGTGCTTACCTAACATGAGGGAGGCCCTGGCATCAATCCCTACACCCCCCCCTCCAAAAAAAAAGAAAAGAAAAATATTGTGAAAAAATTGTTTCATATATATACTCTTGAAAAATATGTAATTATTTTTATTTGGTATGAGATAGTTGTCAAAATCATTATTTTTCCTTGTGACTACATAGTTTACCCCAGAGTGTTTAAGACCATTGTCTTAACAACTAAATTGTATTAATATTGTTTATCATAAGTCACGTGACTTTACATGTATCGGTTTATTTCTAGACTCTTATTCAGTGTTATTGGGTTATTCATTTTTTAATAACAATACACTATAAGAAACTAGTGAAGAAGATGAGCTCAATTAATAAGAAAATTATTAATGTTATAATAATTGAGGGGGAAAATGATATGCTTTATGTTTTAGTTCTTGAATTGAGTGAGGGTATCATGGTTGGTGATTTTATAACTCATTAAAGTCTACATTTCTGTTTCATTCTTTTTTTTTTGTCTATATATTTTAGAATTTACAAAAGACCCTTGGATTGATTTGAGTTAAGAAAGTAACCAGATGTTTACAATATAATTGAACACATTTTCCTACACATCAGAAAGATTATTCATCTGGTAAACTAAAATTTAGGGAGATTCCAAAACTTATTTTTAAAGTTTTATGGCTATTCACTTCAAATTTCATACCAATTTTAGCACGGGTGAATAATTAACTGTAGAGAATAATGTATAATATTGATTTAACACTTCAGGCTGTGATTCACTGCTTGGACATTGTTATTCTCCATGAACTTTTTCAGTTATCATGTGAAACTTGCTTAACAACACTAAGGAAGTTACGGCCACACTAGTGATACATAAGTTGTAGCAATTCTTATAAATTAGCATATATTATTTGGAAGAGAGACATTTTTGTTTGTTATGTATTATCTAGGTAAAAATTAAAAATTAAAATTTGAACACATGAAATATTGATAGTTATAGCACATATTACAGTATTCTGCCTAAAAGACGCTCCACTATTTAAATAGAATACCATGGGAGAACAACGAAAAGGTCAACAAATTTACTCTGATAAAAACCTGGAAGGAATTTACAGAGGAAATAAGCTTTCAGCTAGGTCTAAAAGTAGACATGGCATGACTTTGGAAAAATGAGAAAAGCAAGGAAAAATTAAGAATGAATTACAGGAAATAGGGTATGGGGGTAAGAAAGATGGTGGAATGAGATGGATATCATTACTTTAGGAAAATTTATGACTGCACATATGGTGTGATGCTTCATCGTGTACAACCATAGAAATGTAAAGTTGTGCTGCAATTGTGTACAATGAATCAAAAAGCATTGTGCTTCCATATATGCCTAATTAAAACGAATAAGTAGAAAAAAGAATAAATTATGAACCAAAAGAGGAATATTAACAGTTCTGCTAGAACATGGAATGGGCAGATTATTGGTTGGAAAATGCCACTGGTGGATACATCAGGGCCAGGGTGAGAAAAGCCTCAACCATTCATAAATTCATCATAAACATTTATTTTGCAATAAGAAAGCATTTGTCTCAGCGTACAGCTCTCTAATCAATCAGTCATTACTAATCACCTGCTGTGGTATCAGGAAACAATGGGAGTATTTTCATGTTTCTGCATGATCACAGCTATCTGAGCAAAAATGATTGACAACCTGTTTTAAAGGATGAATGAATGGGAGAAAACATTGGATGTGAAAGAGAGTGAAATATCCTAGGCAGATTTATAAGTCTGTCTTCCCTGGAGCCAAGTGTTCAATTTCACAGTACAGTCATCATCATAATAGTCAACTTAAGTTCGTTTGCTTATGTGACAAAATGCTGTGACAAACTAGACAACCATCTTCTCACCCCAGATAGAGTGTGATAATGTTAAAGAGCCAAAAATTCCTGTCCCTCTCTCAAAAAGGAAAGAATAAAATTTGTATATCATTACTACAAAAGCTCTGAATTGATAATTTCAGGGTTTCTTTCCTACACTAAATTGCCTGTACATGAAGGATGACATCTGCCCCAATATGTCACTCGATGGAGAAATGGAGCATGACAAACCACTGGTAGAACTTTTTGTGACAAAATAATTGGTCTGAGTCTGACTCAGCGACCTTGTGCTTGTTGTCAGGATACACCAGGGACAGTTCTCATCCCATATTTAATACCTTTAAGACAACAAGCTTCCAATCTCCCTCAAATTCTCATGATAATTTAAATAATAATTTAGTGTTTTCTACTAAAGTTCACTCCCCCCAGTATATCTTCAGAAAGAACTATAACACAGTCTATCTTATTTATTTCCTATAATGACTCATAAACCTCAACCCACAGACATTCAGAAACTGAAAAGGCTAAAAACATTTGTCAAAATAATGGATTTGGAATAGCATACTGGGTGTCTCTTGTTGTAATTCACTCTATATTACTAATTCCTTCACATGGATTTGAATAAATTAAACAATAAAAATTATTTCTCTTTTTGTGCCTTGAATGAATGAAAGTACACATTTAAAATAGATATTTGATCAAATTATGTAATGTGCAAATACAAATATGTCACAGTGAAACTCATTATGATGTATAATGATAATGCACTGATAAAAATCAAAATTAAAATTAGATAGAATTTTCTCATACATTCAGACTTTTGTTCTTTATCTAACTAATCAACTTTTCTCAATTTCTTAAAAAATAGTCAAATCTCTGAAAGCTTCATACCCAACTCTGAGAGAGAAAGTGACTTATATATCAGTTAATTGACCTGAGTAGTAATATCATCATCATCATCATCATCATCATCATCATCATCATCATCACCATATTCGCTGTCATCCTAATTTCTTACTATATATAACAGGTATTAGTTTGTTTGATTCCCATAATTAATTTCTGAAGGAAATGACACAATTGTCTTTGTTTTACCAAAGAAGAAACTGAGGCACAAAAACAGCTAACTATGTCACAGAGCCAGTAACATAAATCTGATTCCATTTCAAGTAGTTTGGCTTCAAGTTCCATGCTCATAAACTCTATAGGCTGCTGTCTATTCATAAAGTGAATATGCTCTCATTTTCTGTGTTTACACTTTGGGGATGAAATTTATTGTATCTTTTACTATATATGTATTATATATTAAAATTTACCATCTCTAGGTTTTAATACTCAACTTTAGATGGCCAATAAATTCTGAAGTAAGAACTGGCTACTGTACCAAAACTGTGTTCCAAGATTGTCTTGCATAATTTATACTAGATGTGAAAACAAGCAAATTTTCTGAAGAAGTCACGCCTATGGCATGGCAGGTGCACTTTCTAAAATCATTTTCTATGAAATAAACATCTGACTGACTCATTTTTGTTCTGCATGCTCAGCTGTTGCAAAAAAGTGACAATTTACACAAAGATGTAAAAGGAAAAGGTCGTCCTTTCCAATCGGCCCTACTTCATAATTCCCAGCTCTGTAAAAAAGAGTATTTTAGATACATTCATCTGTGCAGATGTTTCAGACGAAGGCCATAAGCTCTAAAATCATTGCCATTCTATTCATGAAGCAAAAAAAAAAAAAAAAAAAACCTCAGAGATACTTCTAAAAGAAAATAATTCAAATGTTTTAGTCAAAATACGGAATAATACATTAGACATTTATGGAATTGTCCACTTTTGGAAACTAAAAGGAGATTTATAGAAACTGAATAGCACTTATGAAAAAGACTATGCCATTTAAAAGATACATTGTACCTACTTCTGAAATTTTGGAGTAGAGGTACCAGAAGTTAACCCACAGCAGAAAAAACAAAACAAAACAAAAAACAGCATAATCTCAATGATTATACATGCTGCTACTTCACTATTTTGTTTTATTTTATGGTCCAAATAAAAAATTACATTTTATACTGATATTTGATATGGTAAAAGAGGTCAGATAGATATTAGGAAATGAAGGTTCACCAGCATGTATATCAGCAACCCTGAATAAAAAAGAGCCTAGTAAATTATTTACTTAAAAAATTACACACTTCTTTTTGTTGTTGCCGTTGTTGTTGTTGTTTTAGTAGTTTATAGTTCACAGTAAAATTGAACAGAAAGCACAGAGTCTTCATATATATCCTCCACCCTACCACAGTCTCCCCAACCTTCAGGGGCCCTTATCAGTGTGGTACATTGGTAAGGATGTGTGAACAACAATACATTATGGTTAACCAAAATCCATAGTCTACAGTAGGGTTCAATCTATATACTTTACATTGGATGAATTTTGACATATGTATAATGATATGTCTTTACCATTATTGGTAGTTTCATTACCCTAATATCCTCATATGCTTCACCTATTTATCCCAATGTTTTCCCAATCTTCTTGCTAGAAATCTTTTTACTGTCTTCATAATTTTGCATTTCTAGAATAATATATTCTTTGGCTCACATCATATGCAATCCTTTGAAATTTAGTTCTTACATTTAGTAATATGCATTTAAATTTCCTCCCTTTTTTCTATGCTTTCATAACTCGTTTCTTTTTAGCCCTGTACAATATCTTATTGTATAGTTATATCAGTTTACTTATATATTTTCAATTGTTCAAGGCATCTTGGTGATTCCTAATCTTTGAAGATAATTCATATACAACTATGCACATTCATGTGGAAAAATATTTGGACAAAAATTTTAATTTATTTGGGTAAATATCAAAGCATAAAATTGCTATATCATATAGTAAGCACATATGTAGTTTTATAAGTAACTGCCAAACTGTCTTCAAAACTAGCTGTACTATTTTAGTTTTCCCACCCAGCAAAGAATGAGAGTTCTTGTTGCTATACATTCACGGCTGTTTTGGTGTCATCAGTGTTCAGGATTTTAGCTATTCTGATAGGAAATTTTTGTTATAATTTGCATTTCCTCAATGAGATATAACATTGTCTGTTTGGGTTTTGCTACAACAAAAATGTGGTAGACTGAGTGACTTATGTAACAGGCACTTGCTTATCATATTTCTGGTGGTTGATATGCAGGATCACATTAATTGATTTTTGAATGTTGAACCAGCCTTGTACCCTTGGAAAAAAATCCCAATTGATCATGGTTCATAATTCTTTTAATTCATTGTTCGGTTTGATTTGCCATGATTTTGAGGATATTTTAATCGGTGTATAAAAAATTTTAGTGTGTGGTTTTCATTTCTTACAACGTATTTTTTGTTTGTTTGTTTGTTTTGGTGTTAGGCTGACTTTGGTCTCACATAATGATTTGGAAAGTATTCCACTTTGTCTCTCTTCTGAAAGAAAGACATTGCCAAAAAAAAAAAAAAAAAAGATGTCTCTTCCTTAAATGTTTGACAGAATTTACCATTGAATCCATCTTGGCCGAACTACTTACTTTTTAATCTCTATTTATATAGTTTCTTTTTACTTTTGTGTGAGGTCCTTTTCCAATTTATGGGTAACTAGTCCTATTTTGAATGTCGCATTATTACACAATTTTCATATAGATTATACCTACAAGTCACAGAAAAAATTATAAAAATATAAATAACATTGGGCTGGGGATGTGGCTCAGCGGTAGAGCACTCGCCTAACATATGTGAGACACTGGGTTGGATCCTCAGCACTATATAAAAATAAATAAATAAAATAAAGGCATTGAGTACAACTACAACTAAAAATATTAATATATATATATATATATATATATATAAATAACATACTTAAAATTGGAGAAAACTTTGAAATCTAATAGAATATAAATATTATATAAGAAATATTTTTATACATTTTGGTGGGAAACTCCCATAGGCCCAAAGAACAAGAAACAGGCTATCTGCTTTCTTTAGACAATTGTGGCTTCTAAATAAAATATTTTTATTAGTATAGCATGCTATTAAATTGAAAATTAGTTTTTCGCTATCATCATCAATGTCATAATCATAAAGAAATACTTCATTATTTGGTGCCAGTAACAATATTTAATATTTTTATTACACAAAATTCATTTTCAAGTTCCAGCTCCATGGTAATAATTTTAATTCTATAATCCTCAGTAAATACTGAACACATTTCTTCAACTTACGTATAGTTCGTATCTGCTATATATATTGCGTGGCAGAGAACAAAGCATGTTTTTCAGGCATTATACTAAAAAATAGGTTAAAATGAGGCAATTGCAATATTTACATTAAGAACAAACATTTTAGCAAAGGTTCAGGAGAAAGTGATGTCTATCACATCATCATATTTTGATGTGTAAAAATATATATGTATAAAATGTGTGTGTTAATAATATATGTCTATATTTGTGAAAACGTGTATCTGTATATATAGATTAGGAAAACTTGTTTTACTAATTACTTTTCCTCTTCTCAACTAAAGTAATTGCACATTTATGGAAGTAGATATATCCAGAACATCAGATATCTTTGGATGTTATAGGAATCCCATCTGCTCCCAAATCCATGATGAACTTTGCACAAGTCGAATGGGATTGATGAAAACATGCCTACTTAGTTTCCAGAGCCCAGAATAGGTCAGCACAGCCAAATATAATCAATGCATGGCACAGTTATCTTAGGATCCTGAACTGCTCTTAGGGCCAATGATTTTTCACACAAGCATTCAACAATTTTCCCGGAGATTAGAGATAGCTTCCATATTTAATCAAACACATTCAGATTTTGGAAGCTGAAGTTAATGTTATAAATAATTTAAAAAGCTGAAATTTCCTCTATCTTGATTGTCATTACATGCTACTACAAATATCTCCTGGGCTACATAGGGGTCTGTGTCAAGAGTGTTTTCTGGGTTTGATTCCAAAGACTGAATGGAAGAAAGTTCTTCTGAACAAGATTCATCCATCACAAGGAAAGGTGAAGATAAGCAGGAAAAATGAGTTGATTTCCCACTTTTTGTAGGAAGTTTTATTGATGATTAAGATAGAATAGGAAACAGATGTGGAAAATTTTCTTTTATGTCTACAAAGATAATTACATTTACTTCTAAGTGTGCATTTAAATTAAGAGTTTTTCATATAATGAGAATTTTCATAATGCATCTATCTCCTCAATTGCCTTTAAAACACTTTATGAAAATATAATCACCAAGGTTTTTCCTACTTTCTCTTAATTCATAAAAATTTTCTTTATATGTGAAAATCCTAACAGTCATAAAACATGAAAAATTTATCATGCTTGTTTTCAATTCTATAGCATCAAGGAAATAAAAATAGAGTAAGATTCAAGAGATCCCTATTCTAATTTCAGTCCCATTAATATTTTTATTTGTTGATCTTCCCAAGTAAATCAACATTTCTTGGCATTCGGTTTATACTCCTTAATGTGAAGAAATTTACCTCGACTTTAAAGTTTTCTTTACTGCTTTTTGATTCTATACATTTCTCCCCAAGTTTATTTGTCAGAATTAGATTCTTGAAAGCTATTCACCCTCCAAATGAAGATTTCACAGTTAAATTCATTTGGTCTTTTCCATACTTCATTCATTCAATGTACCTTTACATAACACTCTTATGATGTGACTTAAGTCTGCCTTGGGAGTTGATTCACATGTCTTGTCAATGAAACAGCATTAATAAAGCAACCATAAAAATAAATGTTTACAATAGCAATTATAAAATACTACACAGGCAAAGACATTTAATATTCTGAGGTTCTTATTAGACAGTCATTTCTTCAAGAAGTGATGTCTGAAATGAAATTAAAGGGATATGTAGGAAAAGCATGAAGAAAGACATTTCTAGTTAGTGGAATGCATGTGCAAATGCCTAGTGGCTGTAACGAAAATGACACTCACTATAAAATGAACTTAAAGCAGACTCATATGGCAGAGGCAAAGAAAGCACTCAAACTGTGGGCATAATCAAGATTTCGACTTTTAAAGACCATGAGTCAATTAAGGAATGTGCTCTTGATGTAGAGAGAAAGCATTCAACAAATGTCTAAAAGAGGCTTGAAATTACCTTATTATTCTGTTAAAGATTATACACAATCTTTTCCTGTGTCTACAGAGAAAAAAAAATTGTTTCTCAGCTAGAGATGCCCTGAATAGTTCAGTCGGACAATTAGTAAACTGATTTTAAGGTCACACTATTCTGAGGTTGATGTAGACTATTAGTTTTGGAGATGAAATTGATTTATGAGATGTTTAGATGATAGAATAAATGCAGAGAGACGCAGAAAAGTATCACACACACACACACACAAAAAAAGGACTTTAGATCTCTAGCTTGCAAAATTGATCAGGAAAGAATTAGCTACTTGGAACAGGAGATCTGGGAAAATAATTGATGCATTTGTGACTTAAAAAACAAGATGAATTTGTTATCTTAAGAGATTTTTGTGTATTGATAATCTGGTCAGGTTCTAACTGGGTTCTCTATTTCAGGTTGTTGTAAAATTCTGTACAAAATATTGGCTGGGACTTCAGTATCATTTGAGACTTGACTGAATAATTAACCCTCAAAGCTTAGTGGTGGTTGGCTGCAATTTTCTTTCAGCTGTATGATGGAGGGTCAGATTTTCTTATTGGGTGTCCACTGGATGCCAGGATCAGATCCTTTCCAGGTGGCCCTTACCAAAATTCTGCTTGCTTCCTTAAAGCCATTAAGGAAAATAAGCTTTCTAGCAAGATGATGATATATTTTATTTGACATAAACATGTGTACATGATAATGTACATTATGTAACTTTTGTTGTGTTCTATTGGTTGGAAGCAAGCCCCACCCACACTCAAGGAAAAAAGGCCACAGAAGCCTGAGATTAGTGAGCAAGCTACAGTCCATCTAGCATATTTGGTATAGGGAGAGAAAATAATAAGATCAGTTTTTATTATATTGAAGTATCACATATACCTGAAAAATCTAGGGGAATAATAACTTGTTGTTGCAGACTTGTAAGTACTCCCTCACCTTATTCCAAAAGTTTAGTTACAGAGAGAGAATATGCAAGGAGAACAGGAGGCTCAAAAAGAAAACTAGAAGAACTATCCATGTCACTACCTAGATAAAGGATGATGGCTCTATAAAGGAGATGAGAACGAGAAACGGGCCAGGGATATAGAGTGGGAGAGGGAAAAAGAAAATACTGGGGAATGGTATTGGCCAAAGTATATTGTTATATTGTGTTCAGGTTCAAATAGATAACAACAAATCCCACTATTATGTGCAATTTAATGCACCAATAAAAAGGTGGAAAAATATTTTAAAAACAAGTTGAGGGCTGGGGATGTGGCTCAAGCAGTAGCGTGCTCACCTGGCATGTGCAGGGCGCTGGGTTCAATCCTCAACACCACATAAAAATAAAATAAAGATATTGTGTCCAACTAAAACTAAAAAATAAATATTAAAAAAAACAAGTTGAGAGCAGCAAAGGAAGGAGGAAAATAAAGAAAACATTGTGACTTGAAAAACAAGGGAAAGAGAGTTTAAAGAAGAAAGAAATAGGTAATGCCTTCACTTCTTGAATATAAGAAAAACACATAAATTAAATGGAGAATAAAAAAATCCTACTTCATTAAAACAAAAAGCAGGCTATAACTATCAGATTATCATACTCAGCTTAGAGCTTCAGAAGACATCTAAGATCAGCCTCAGTTAATTTAGAGAAAGGGAAATGAGAAGCATCAAGAGATTTGAAAAGGTCCAGCAGTAAAGAATGTTACAAAATTGTCAGAGTGAATATCCTAAATTAATAATAATGATCACTAACAATAACAATTGAGTGAAATCTGTACCAGGAACCACAAAAAGTTTGAATTTTAGGAATTTAATAATATACCTCCTCATATTACTGTGTTTGTAAATGAGAAATCATGTGGTCATTTTCAAGGTATTGGAAAGAATAAGATTCATGTTTGTACTATCAACATTATTATTTTACATTTTCCTAGGTTTTAAGTGAAGAAAGCAAAACAGTAAGATTATTATTATTTACTTACGTTATGATTAATGTATGTAATATAATCATATATGTTATATAATATTAATATGTAAAATATAAGAAATATTCATGCCAATATACTTAACACCTTATAATATAATTAAATTTACTTTATATAATAATTATTACCACAATTATAATTCTATTGAAGTCAACAAGAAAGATATAGATGCATATTTATCTCTATCTATATCAATATGTATATATTCCCCTAATAAATGAAAAATTTCCACTAAAGTTATAATATTTTTATTAAATATAATAAAAATAAATAAATCATAATGAAAAGACATAACCAGAAACTTTAAAAAATGCTAAACCAATGAAAAAGTATTTAATTTTACTCAGAGTAAGTTCAGGACATATTAAATTGAGCCTGAGGTAATGTTTTCCACCCATAAGACTGCTTAGAAACAAAATACATGCCACCACCATCTATGGGCCAAACTGTTTCTTATGTATTTAGTGTAACTCCTATGAGTGGCATTGCATAATACATATTATGTATTATTAGTTATAAATGTAAAGCCTTCTTACTTGACAATTCCACTTTAATGAAGTAATGATGTATATATACACCGGCATGGATACAAGGTATTTTATTGTCTATAGAACCATTTTAGAAACAACTAAATATCCAACTCTAGATGATAGATCAGTTATGTTCTATCTATAGAACAGAATTATATACAGTAGTAAGAAAAAAATACAAGAATGCTAACATACTTGCCAACATACTGATTTGGCAAGATCTCTAAAAATAATAAGTAAAAGGGCAACCTGCTTAAATGTTCTAACTTGTACATTTCAGTGCTATTTTTTAGTTTTTGAATTTTTAAATTTTTATTTAAATTATATTTATTTTGAACATAAAGCATTAATATTGCATATATTAATGGCATAATGTGATATTTTTATACTTTTGTACATTCTGTAATGTTTAAATGACGTCAAACCTATCTCTTAAAACACTTTTCATTTCTTAATGGTAAAATTATCAGAATCCTCTTTTAGAACTTTTTAAAAAAAGTATAGAACATGATTATTTATAGTCATGCTACTGTACAATAGTATATCAGAACTTCTTGGTCCCATATAACTGTGTTTAGTGGCCTTTGATCAACCTTTCCAAAGACCTGCCTCTGCTCTATCCCGATTTTTGTACTATCTACTGCTTCATACATACATAAAGAAAGTGTGGAAAGATAAACTAGACATTTTTAACACTGAATATCTGGGTGGGGATAGAGGATAAGAGTGTAAAGTTGGTTAAAAGGAGCTTAACATTTTATAGTTGGTCACACATCTTGATATTTGTAATTGCATTATCTCTTCAGTTGTCAAATAACTTGCCTTGTGAAAATAAAGGAAGATAACATTGTTGAATGTGGCTAGAAAGTAAAGCAAATAAAGGACTGAAGAGTATCAAACATTTTTATTCTCCTTATTGCCTTAATGAGAGTTGTTTTTAATTTTTCATTGCACATAACTAACTTTGAGAACCTTTGCATTAATGAGACTCATAGTTTAAATAAATATTTTAAAATGTATTTGACAATGAAAAGTTATAAAATATTACACATTAATATCAAAGTAAATTAGTGTTCTATGGAATGAATTTTTGGAAAATATTGTTCTATGACATTAAACCCTCAAGTACAGTACTTTGTCAGACACCAAAATTTACCATCTTAAAATTTCAATTGTCTAGGGGATACATAAGGCCTATGTTTTTAACAATTTAATACAAATGCTTTCAAAATGATAGCATATTCAGTTATATGAATTGTGAAAAATAGTTTGCAGTAGAATAATAAAATGCTTAATATGGGTGAAATTGAAATTTCTTCAGGCTAAACTAGCAAACTTAGTCCTTTAAATAACATGTATTTTTAATTTGGTATGATACAATTTCTAGCTCTCTCATGAAACAAATGAGGCTGTTGCAATCAAGCAAAGCAATAACCAACATTTATTTTGTTGTTGTTGTTGTTGTTGGGAACTGTGTTAAGTGAATGTAATAGGTGAACTAAAATAGCTTTGTTTCAGTAAGAATAGTGACATGTATTTATATTGGTTTCTTGCAAAAATAAAGTTAGTGTTCTGGAAGAAGTTGAAAATAGTTGTTTTCAAACAGATGTAGAATTCTGAGAATCACTCAATGCAATGATATTAGCAGATGAAAAGTCTCTTCTCTGCCTACCAATTGGAAATAAACATACACATATTTACATTAAGCACATCTATCCAACCAACAGATTCCATTTATCAAAATAGCAGGTCTTTCTCCAAAGCAATTATGATCCTTGACAGTACATATAAATATTTGTTAGCATAATATGTCTGGCAGCTGAAAATGAGCTCAGATTTATCCAAGTGATGTGGAATGTCAGAAAAACTGATGATTCTCATATGAATGAATTACAGTACCTTTTCCCCATTATATATAAACTAAATAAAAAGAGATACTTTAAACTACATAGTGGGGTGATTCAGAAAGTAACAGCAGTGAAACTACTTAAAATGGCTCAGTACTAGTCTGCTGAGAGAATAGAGGATAGGCAATCAGCACATAACCATTTTTGCATTTATTAATCAATTCATCCAAACACCCAGTTATTCACCTATGTATGGATTTCTTCAAAAAGTTCCCACTATAATGTGATCTGAGATAGGACGTTGAACAGAGTGTTGTGAAAGAGATGAGAATAGGCAGATGACTACCTTGAGAGCTATCATGGTGGTAGAGGGGTTAGTCATCTTACTCGTTTCTGGATAAGGAAGGTTTCTTGTGGGATAACTGCGAAAGTCTGACTAGGCTGTGTAGGAGTCAGCCAGATTAAGAGGCATGCAAAACCATACAATACCATTAGGTACAGAAGGGAGAAACAGGCGGACATCCAGAGAGAATGACAAGAAATCCATGTGGAGGGTTAGGGCATGAGAGTGAAGAGGTAGAGATGAATAGTAGGTACATTTGAAGATAAAATTTAAGAATTTATTATGAATTTATAGAGGACTACAAGAGGCAAAAACATGGAATGTAACAAATGTTCTAAAAAATAATTCATATACACATAGTGCTTAAAGCACCATAAAGCAATGTGGATGTTTGAGAATAAAAACCAAAGCGCTTATGTCTTATAAGATTCAATAATGTTTTAAGAGAAGTTGGAAAAATAAATGAATGAAGTTATATTGCATTAGTGAAAATGAGGTTTAGCTTTTGCAGCCAAGAGAAGACCTGTATGGTCCACTTGGAAAGGGGTCAGGTCACATCCCATCAGACAAGATGTCTCCAATAGTCTAGTGTTGGCAAGGAAGAACACAAGAAATGTTTTATCAGTCATTCTCCTTCAAATCTTTAATAATAACATTCATCTGGAGAGTATTAGGATATTGAATTATACAATTTCATGAATATCCATTGATTCTTGCTTCTCTTAGAAACAATATATGTGGAAACAAAAACTGTGCTGCATTATCCTGAGATTTTCTAACACTTTTAACCACTGTTGAATTGTACTAATTTCTAACCACACATTAAGTATAGTGATTATTTGGACTGACCTTTATCTAATTTTTATATCTATTTTTATATCTAATCTTTATATAATTTTTATATCTAATCCCTAGCCAACATATCCAGAATATTATGTAATTAACTCAAGTATTCAATAGTCTGTTGGAAGTCACTAAGACCCTCAGCACAACTTATAGGGATGAGGAGAAATTAATCAACCCAACAACTTTAGTACACAGATTTGTGGATTATATCTAAATGCCCTATGACTTCTTCACTTTTTTTTTTGCCAAGTATTTTTGAAAGATGAGTTTGTAATTTAAAGATGATCTATTAAATATATATTCTCTAATCTTTTCTGTATCACATTTTAAACATGAATCTAAAACTGTTTTAAGGATAATTATTTTTATTTTGGATAGTCTAGAAAATCAATATATTTCAGGGTATTCATTAAAATAAATAAAATTAAAAGAACCCCCCACACTCAAAACAAACAAACAAAGAAAAAATCAAATTACCAACTTAGAAGAAGATGAATAAGTACCTTAAGAAAGCATCTAAGGACCTGAACAGACACTTCTCAGAGGAGGACATACAATCAATCAATAAGTACATGAAAAAATGCTCACCATCTCTAGCAGTCAGAGAAATGCAAATCAAAACCACCCTAAGATACCATCTCACTCCAGTAAGATTGGCAGCCATTATGAAGTCAAA